>NC_090751.1:19784215-19786715 GCF_036898095.1 Palaemon carinicauda | reverse complement strand
TATTATTTATTTTCTCGATAGGATAAAAAGACTTAGACATCCTTTGATTCCTTTGGTTCGCAATAATTCCAATGATTTTGATTCAATAAACTGTAGTCCATTTCTTTTAGCGATGCAGATTTGCACCGACTCGCAGCGGTGCCCTTTTAGCTAGGAAAAGTTTCCTGATCGCTGATTGGTTGGACGAGATAATTTTAACCAATTAGCGATCAGGAAACTTTTCCGAGCTAAAAGGGCACCGCTGCGAGTCGGTGCAAATCTGCATCGCTAAAAGAAATGGACTATAGTATTTCATTATGCGAGAAGAACAGAATATATCTATAGTCAATTTTTCTTAGTGAGGTAGATTTGCAATGACTCGCAGGGGTGCCCTTTTAGCTCTGAAATTTTCCTAATAGCTGATTGGTCGGAAGTATTTTCGTCCAAATACCTCCAACCAATCAGCTATCAGGAAACTTTTCCGAGCTAAAAGAGCACCCTTGGGAGTCGGTGCAAATATGCCTCACTAAAAAGAATTGACTATAGTAGTGAATTCCTTGTTTTTTTTTTTCGATCTCGTACACATGCATGCATGCATACATATCGATAACTGTATGTATATACAAATACATTCATACTAAATCCACGTTCGATTACGGAATATCGTTCACAAGCCGACTCAGCTCTAAATGGGATTTGGCTTCAAGGAAAAAGGGCCCTAGGCAAAGCAACCTCACTCATAAGGATTTGCTAAGAAATCATCCTACTCAAAGGAAAACTTAGTATGGTGGAATATATATATATATATATATATATATATATATATATATATATATATATATATATATATATATATATATATATATACATATATATATATATATATATATATATATATATATGCACAATATATATATATATATATATATATATATATATATATATATATATATATATATATATATATATATATATATATATATATATATATATATATATAATCATTTGAATGATATTGGGTGCCAGAAGAATTCAGCCTTCTTGTTTCTCGCAAACCTTTAGGGGTGAAATTGCATTTACGAAACAGACCAAAACGTGAACTTTATAAAAAATGAAACAGATTGAAGACTTATCGCCATTAGAGACATTCCGTCCTAATCTTAGCCATAGATAATAATAATAATAATAATAATAATAATAATAATGATTTACGTTAAAGCCTTTCCGGGTCAAATACAGGTATAGATACGATCAGATTTTGAGGGGAAATCGTTTAAAAACAGGCCTTCAAAATGCCCTGATATCTCAATTGAAACTCGAATAATCTCTTTTCCATTTACTGAAAGGGACCATAGAAATTGTGAAAACGTAGTTTAATCTCTTTCATGAAAATTATTACTAAATATCAGCACCATTACTGAAACGCGAGAGTAAGCAACTGGGTGAAAATTTCCAACCATCAAAGTACATAAAAGAAAAAATTAGCTTTATTTACACATTACATAAAAACGTTGACCGTCTTGTTTTAAAGGTTTAAAGGCTCATGAATGGCAGAGGCAAGGGACAGTGCCATTGCCCTATCAAACAGGACAATGCCCTAAAGATTGACCATATTACATATGATCAGCGCCCAAGCCCCCTCTCCACTTAATCTAGGACAAGGAGGGCCAGGCAATGGCTGCTGATGACTCATCAGATAGACCTATAGGCTCCCCCCCGCTTTCCTTAGCTCACAAGAACGGTGAGCTTGCAGTGATCAAATGAACTAACTAGTTTGAGCGGGACTCGAACCCCAGTCTGGCAATCACCAGGCAAGGTCGCTACCACCAGTCCACCACAACCCTACGGATATTGAAAGCTTCCTCTCTCCATATTGACGCAAAATAACATTGATGTTTAAAATATTGACTGTACTGACAAGCAAGTCACTTTATAAATAAGCAAATCTCCCGCTCAATTTTAGCGTGACGACAAAGGGTCTGGTGAGATGCACGCATGTGCAGGTAATTGATTTTCAATGCATTGAAGTATAATACACCGTAAGTACTTGTAAGCAGACATTTCAGATAAGAACAGGTTTCCCACCACTTACTTAACTCTCCTACTGTATGTACGTCATGCGATTACCTTTTTAAGGATAAATGAATAAACAAAAAAATGTGGTTTATAATGGGACATAAGACCAGTTCAAATGTGAATTCCTCCCCCGTAATGTCACAACATTTCCAAACAAAGCAAAATGTTATGTATATAAGCATATTACTTTGTATGAGATGTAAATCCCAAACATTTGATGGCAAAAAATCAAAGGTTTCGAACATTTTACGTCAGGCAAATGGAATGTATTTCATAATTACTTTAATAACTCTCTGAAAATTCTCCGTCGAATCGTTTGATTTCTTTCGATCAAAAGGAAAACATGTAGGCCTACTTCAGAAACATCACCTTCACTTTCTGCCCACTTTCACCTGGTGTGAGATGCAATTAACTATTCATGTTTCCTCTCCTAGAACCTACATTA
>NC_090751.1:19765558-19778715 GCF_036898095.1 Palaemon carinicauda | reverse complement strand
AACCTAGTAATTATGCATTATCAACACAGTCGATAACTTACTTCCCGTCTTACTACAGCCCCCTTTCACCCCTTTTAATTTCAAATCGTGTGAGTGGAAATTTATTTACGACCATTCCTCGCAGATCCAATATGCTATAAGCGTCAAGCAGCCCCTAACACGAAGCCAGCAACAGACGTCCCAACAACCCAAGGCAGCAAACGCAGTCTGGGGCCGCGTGCTGACAAATGATTTGCTCGCACGCTACAAATATCAATGCCAGGTTGTTTCCGAAAACCAAAACAGCAGATTTCGCATTTCTTTTTCATCATTTCGATATTTCCTGACGAATATTCCGTGCGCAGATATTAGAAACAACGAGATTATTTCTTTCGATGAAATTCATGTTTCAAGCAAGTTGCGTGAGCCGTGGAAAAAATGAGCAACGGAAAAAAAATGAATAGGCAACTCGTCAAACGTCAACACGGATGGTGGTACGTTCATGAGATCAGATAACGATCGGAAATTATGCAGAGGAGGTTCATATCTCTGTGTTTAAAATGGGCGTGAACAAACGAAACATACTAAAACCAATCTAAAACAGTGAGGATAAACTTTTCGTGCGCGATTCGTTTCGAAACTCAAGCCGGAACTGCTTCGGATACAGCGTCATTTGCATTTGTATTTAAACTGGGTCACTCTGCAATTGAGTTGGATCAACTCTCCTGCAATGAAATGATGTGATTTGAAGGTTGTTGTATGTTGCAGGAAACGAAAAAGCTGTGTATTCAAGTGAATATCTCTCTCTCTCTCTCCTCTCTCTCTCTCTCTCTCTCTCTCTGTATGTGTATATATATATATATATATATATATCTAAATATATACATATATATATATATATTATATATATATATATATATATATAATGTGTGTGTGTATGTATAAAGAGATAAACAGTAACAGAAAAAATCAGTAAATTTGATCCCATTTATAAAATTAAAAGTAATAAAAATGTTACTTCTACATTTACTTCATAGCATTAAGAGAAAACTTACTTGTGTAAATATTCTTTTAAGACACTTATCAAAAAATCTTATTAACAGAATAAGCGGAAACTAAGGATATAAGGAAATAAAGGATTGGAAATTCTAATAAAATTTCAGACCAAGAGAAGTAAGAAAAAATCGGCAAAACTGGTTATATTAAAAATTCAATCGAATTATCATTATCATAATTGTTGTTGTTGTTTCTAAAAGCAATGCTCAAAGGAAAAGGCGTGAGACATTGCCAATGGTAACTGTAACAAGAATAAAAGCAAAAAATCTGTATAAAGATAAGAAATTAAAAAAAAAACAGTGAAGTAAAATCAGGATACGAAATGCAATCAAAATGAATAAAAGTCACAAGAAACAATTAGTATTATGACAGAAAAAAAAGAACTAATCAGGATACGAAATGCAATTAAAACGAATAAAAGTCACAAGTGACAATCAGTATTATGACAAAAAAAAAAAATGAACTATAACCAGAATATGAAATGCAATTAAAACAAAATAAAAGTCACAAGAAACCATCAGTATTATGACAGAAAAGAAACAATGAACAATAACTAGAATACGAAATACAACTAAAACGAATAAAAGTCACAAGAAACCATCAGTATTATGACAGAAAAAAAGAACTATAATCAGGATACGAAATACAATTAAAACGAATAAAAGTCACAAGAAAAAATCAGTATTATGACAGAAAAAAATAAACTATAACCAGAATATGAAACGCATCTAAAACGAATAAAAATCACAAGAAACAATTGCTATTATGACCAAAAAACTCCGTAGGACAATTAAGAAGTTACATATTACCCTTAAGGTATTCCGACACCCCCATCAGATGAAATATCAAAATGTGATACCTGATACGTGATGCATCCGATGGTGTGGAAGACGAATGACTTACTGAGGGAAATGTCTCGTGAAGAAAGAACAAGAAATCGACGGGAGGAAAACAGGAAAATTGAAAGGATTTGACGACTTAATCTTCTCTCAAGTTTTTTTTAATCAATCCCTCTTTTTTCAAATTCAAGTTTTTTTTTTTTCCATCGATGTCTTTTTTTTTTTTTCCTTCTTGACAAAACTTGTATTTGAGTCTCCGGCAGATTTTTTTTTTCTGTCCTAATTGACAGCTACAGTAATTGATGCAGGTTCCATTTTCGCTTTTTTTTTAGGGGGGGAGGAGGGAGGGATTTCTTAAGGGTGGAGCAATCCTGCAGTTAATTGGTAATTAGCCTCTAGACTGATGCTGTCGAAGGGAAGGTGAATGCTAATGAATTAACTTAGCAAAAAAAAAAAAAATAAATAAATAAAAAAAAAAAAATAAACAGAACAGTAAACGGAGAAACGAACAATAAAGTACAGAAAACTACAAGTAACTAATGGCAGATATATATATATATATATATATGTATATATATATATATATATATATATATATATATATACATATATATATATGTATATACATATATATATATATGTATATATATATATATATATGTATATATATATATACTGTATATATATATATATATATATAACGAAATAAAATTTAGTATAAAACTTGAATTTCACAAAAGTTGATTACCATGAAAGATAAAACACTATGAAAATAAATACATGTACTAATATATTTAATATACAAAGAAAAAAGGCTATTACTGAGAATTACAAACCTCAGATTGAAGATAAGTTAAATACTAGAGTAATTAAAATTGAAATACCTAAGAATTAAATCGAAGAGTCGTCTCATTACTGATAATTATTAACCTCAGATCGAACATATGTTGATCTATGAATAGAGATGAAAAATTATAGTAATAAATACCGAAATACTTAAATCATTAAATCGAAGAAACATCTCACCTACTGCAACGGATTAAATTTTACTCCTTTTTTTTTTTTTTTTTTTTTTTTTTTTTTTTTTTTAATAGTGACATTTTTGGAACTGTAAAATGTCAATCTCAGACGGTATTTTTTTTAGTCTTTATTTACTCATTGTTACCAATGTTTCTTTGCAAATGATAACTTTTTATTCCATATCTAAAAATAAAAGGATTTGACGACTCAAAGAAACATCTCACCTACTGATAGAGATACTTTATTTAGTTCGGCTAAATTAATGATTAACGAGAAATTTGGAATTCCATTTCCACCCAGATCTCCAGTCAGGCATCTGACGAGCGAGATGTACTGGTAATCTTTTAATCCGTCTTACTCGTTCTTGTCAACTGTCTACTTTCTCTAAGAATCCGGCAAATACTAAGCTGTCATCATATCCGTCCACCTCCGCTGTCACTTCTGATATTTTTGAGGTAACTGAAAAGATCAAACGACAGAATTTTCAGGCAATGTTCTGAGCTGTACTTCCTCTTTTTTTTTTCTTTTTTTTTCCCTATAATTATAATCTTTTGTCTTCGTTATATCTGATGATTTTGCATCAGATCATTTACCAATTACTTGAGCTCCCAAACGTTCCTGTTTTTATCTTTATAAATTTCTAACATGTAGTGGTAGGTAGGCCAGGGCACCAGCCACCCGTTGAGATACGACCGCTGGAGAGTTATGGGATTCTTTGACTGACCAGATAGTACTACATTGGATCCTTCTCTCTGGTTAAGGTTCATTTTCCTTTTGCCTACACATAAACCGAATACTCTGGCATATTCTTTAAATATTCTCCTCTGTCCTCATACACCTGACAACACTGAGATTATCAAACAATTCTTCTTCACCCAAGGGGTTAACTACTGCACTGTAATTGTTCAGTGATGACTTCCCTCTTAGTAAGGGTAGAAAAGACTCTATCTATGGTAAGCAGCTCTTCTAGGAGAAGGACACTACGAATTCAAACCATTGTCCTCTAGTCTTGGGTAGTGCCATAGCCTCTGTACCATGGTCTTCCACTGTCTTGGGTTAGAGTTCTCTTGCTTGATGGTACACTCGGGCACATTATTCTATCTTATTTCTCTTCCCCTTGTTTTGTTAAAGATTTTATAGTTTATATAGGAGATATTTATTTCAATGTTGTCACTGTTCTTAAAATGTGTTTTTACTTGTTTCTTTTCCTCCCTGGGCTATTTTCCCTGTTGAAGTCCCTGAACTCATAGCATCCTGCTTTTCCAACTAGGGTTGTAGCTTAGTAAGTAAGTAAGTAATAATAATAATAATAATAATAATAATAATAATAATAATAATAATAATAATTGAAGGTTCAATATCTGAGCATCTTAGTGTTAATGAGAATTTAACAAACAGGTTTCTTCTTTATCTATCAATTTTTATTTCCTTTATATAAACAATCAATTCCAGACAATTTACTTTAATTTTCTAGCAAATTAATACACATTTTCTATCTATTCCTACTTGAAGTTCTAAAAACATCAAAGATGGGAAATTCAAACACCCAATATAGCTAAAAGCTGATCAAATATAGTTTCATTTCCTTTACATGGTTAAATATAAATTTCAATACACTCTTACGAAAACGTTGAAAGTTAACCAGTCGCTTCTGATTAATAATGAAGCTATCAAAATAACCCATAATCAGCTTTGCATATTATATATATATATATATATATATATACACACACACAGACAAACACATATACACAGCAAAATAACCTGCTGCTTAAGAGATATTTTTCACGTATTGTTATTTATACTTCTAAACATTTAATAATCGTTTGGTAGATTTATTTAGACTTACATAAGAACTTTAGTCACCGTCCAGTTATCAGGAGGAATGTTTTATATAACGAATTGAAACCAAATTCTTCAACTTACCACGAACTCTGTTTCTTATCAAATCTATCATGCACGCTTCAAGAGACTTTATTCATTTCTTACGACTATAATTCCAGATGTTAATTTCATACGCCAGTGAGGTGCAGTAGTGCAATACTAATACTGTAAAAGGTGGAATGTTCTTTTTTTGGCTTAGCAGGTAATCTGTAAAGGATTAGAAATTCAAGGGTATTCTTCTAAACTTCTGTTTACGAAATATACAAGACTAAACAATCTACAACGCTATTCCCGGGCCTACAAAGCTGAGGACTATGAAGCGCGAAGTAGGAGATGATGAATGGATTAGAAATTCAAGGGTATTCTTCTAAACTTCTGTTTACGAAATATACAAGCCTAAACAATCTACAACGCTATTCCCGGGCCTACAAAGCTGAGGACTATGAAGCGCGAAGTAGGAGATGATGAATGGATTAGAAATTCAAAGGTATTCTTCTAAACTTCTGTTAACGAAATATACAAGCCTAAACAATCTACAACACTATTCCCAGGCCTACAAAGCTGAGGAATATGAAGCGCGAAGTAGGAGATGATGAATGGATTAGAAATTCAAGGGTATTCTTCTAAACTTCTGTTTACGAAATATACAAGATTAAACAATCTACAACGCTATTCCCAGGCCTACATGGCTGAGGAACTATGAAACGCGAAGTAGGAGATGATGAATGGATTAGAAATTCAAGGGTATTCTTCTAAACTTCTGTTTACGAAATATACAAGCCTAAACAATCTACAACGCTATTCCCAGGCCTACAAAGCTGAGGACTATGAAGCGCGAAGTAGGAGATGATGAATGGAGAAGTATTGAATTAAAAGCTAAAGATAGAGACGACTGGCGAAATCGAAAAGAGGCCCTTTGCGTCAATAGGCGTAGGAGGAGGAGATGATAATGATGATGATAATATGCTTTCTGCGAGGCGATTCTGATATGACCGAACCATTAATAATACAAATTACCATTTTTTAAATTGAATTTTCGCTTATCATGGTAGTAGTAATATCAGCAGTGGAAGCTGTGACACATTTATAAAAGTAGCAGTGACAGTAGCAGTAATAGTAGTGAAATAAAACAGTGTGGCTTCAGAGAAAGCGAAACGAATTACAGCATTAGCATAATCCGAATTCAGCCGTTTGGATTTTTAACCTTTTATTTTGAGATTTTCCTTAGAAGGGATGTATATAAAAACTCTTCAATTTCAGATAACGTTGGGTCAAGAATTCCCGGTCCATGAGAGGAGATGGAAAAGGAGACAGGGAGGGGGGGGGGGGATTTCGGTCTAAAGATAATGTACGAAAACGAATGACCAATTCGACCTTTGACACAGAAAAAACACACGAATCTTTCGCGTGGAAGTTTACGTTTTTGTCATGAGAAGATACACGTATATTAGTCTCTCTCTCTCTCTCTCTCTCTCTCTCTCTCTCTCTCTCTCTCTATGAGTATTACTTGATGCAAATTCTATGAATATATTGACTTATATTTTACTTAATGTTTTACTGATATTGATTTAGAAAACCAAAGCTAAATATTAGTCGCGTCTTACCTACAAAAAACATGACAAAATTGGCTTAATATTACCAAAATCGACGTTATATAGAAATAAATAAAAGAAAAATAGACCAATTATTATTCTAAACAATGACAAAGCGTACTAATGACAGGATTCATCTATGAAAATTACTGAAATTTACTCACTGTAAAAACTAACTTTCTAAGTCATGGTAAAAAAAATAGAAAGAGTTCAATGAATGACTATTCATGATACCTTCGTTCCTCCCCTTATTCATTTATTCATTAGCCTATTCCCGAACATATTAATTTTCCCTGACTCACTCTTCCAGCTAAGTGAGTCACTCACGCTACGTTATTTTCTTTGCCATAAATTTTTCTTTTCCATAAATGTTTATTTTAAATTTGATTAATTTTCCCATTGATTAATTTACTTCTGTTAACTAATTTACTTTTAAACTAGCTTTGTATTTTCATAATTTAATTATTTAATATTTTTCACAAAAGAGTAAACCGTAGAAGCCTGACTTTAGTATTATTTATTTTCTCGATAGGATAAAAAGACTTAGACATCCTTTGATTACTTTGGTTCGCAATAATTCCAATGATTTTGATTCAATAAAGTATAGTCCATTTCTTTTAGCGATGCAGATTTGCACAGACTCGCAACGGTGCCCTTTTAGCTCGGAAAAGTTTCCTGATCGCTGATTGGTTGGACGAGATAATTTTAACCAATCAGCGATCAGGAAACTTTTCCGAGCTAAAAGGGCACCGCTGCGAGTCGGTGATGCAGATTTGCACCGACTCGCAGCGGTGCCCTTTTAGCTCGGAAAAGTTTCTTGATCGCTGATTGGTTGGACGAGACAATTTTAACCAATCAGCGATCAGGAAACTTTTCCGAGCTAAAAGGGCACCGTTGCGAGTCAGTGCAAATCTGCATCGCTAAAAGAAATGGACTATAGTATTTCATTATGCGAGAAGAACAGAATATATCTATAGTCAATTTTTCCTAGTGAGGTAGATTTGCAATGACTCGCAGGGGTACCCTTTTAGCTCTGAAATTTCCCTAATAGCTGATTGGTCGGAAGTATTTTCGTCCAAATACCTCCAACCAATTAGCCATCAGGAAACTTTTCCGAGCTAAAAGGGCACCCCTATGAGTCGGTGCAAATCTGTCTCACTAAAAAGAATTGACTATAGTAGTGAATTTCTTGTTTTTTTTTTTTTTTTAATTTCTTGTTTTTTTTTATCATCTCGTACACATGCATGCATACATATCGATAACTGTATATATATACAAATACATTCATACTAAATCCACGTTCGATTACGGAATATCGTTCGCAAGCCAACTCAGCTCTAAATTAGGCAAAGCAACCTCACTCATAAGGATATGCTAAGAAATCAGAAGGTTGAATTTTTCTGGTCGCATCCTATTCAAAGGAAAACTTAGTATGGTGGAATATATATATATATATATATATATATATATATATAATAATAATTATAATTTGAATGATATTGGGTGCCAGAAGAATTCAGCCTTCTTGTTTCTCGCAAATTGCATTAACGAAACAGACCAAAACGTGAACTTATAAGAAATGAAACAGATTGAAGACTTGTCGCCATTAGAGACATTCCGTCCTAATCTTAGCATAGATAATAATAATAATAATAATAATAATAATAATAATAATAATAATAATAATAATAATAATTTACGTTAAAGCCTTTCCGGGCCAAATATAGTTATAGATACGATCAGATTTTGAGGGGAAATCGTTTAAAAACAGGCCTTCAAAATGCCATGATATCTCAATTGAAACTCCAATAATCTCTTTTCAATTTACTGAAAGGGCCATAGAAATTGTGAAAACGTAGTTTAATCTCTTTCATGAAAATTATTACTAAATATCAGCACCATTACTGAAACGCGAGAGTAAGCAACCGGGTGAAAATTTCCAACCATCTAAGTACATAAAAGAAAAAATTAGTTTTATTTACACATTACATAAAAACGTTGATCGTCTTGGTCTAAAGGTTTAAAGGCTCATGAATGGCAGAGGTAAGGGACAGTGCCATTGCCCTATCAAACAGGAAAATGCCCTAAAGATTGACCATATTACATATGATCAGCGCCCAAGCCCCCTCTCCACTTAATCCAGGACAAAGAGGGCCAGGCAATGGCTGCTGATGACTCATCAGATAGACCTATAGGCTCCCCCCCCCCCACCATCCTTAGCTCACAAGAACGGTGAGCTTGCAGTGATCAAATGAACTAACTAGTTTGAGCGGGACTCGAACCCCAGTCTGGCAATCACCAGGCAAGGACGGTACCACCAGTCCACCACAACCCTACGGATATTGACGGCTTCCTCTCTCCATATTGACGCAAAATAACATTGATGTTTAAAATACTGACTGTACTGACAAGCAAGTCACTTTATAAATAAGCAAATCTCCCGCTCAATTTTAGCGTGACGACAAAGGGCATGGTGAGATGCACGCATGTGCGGGTAATTGATTTTCAATGCATTGAAGTATAATACACCGTAAGTACTTGTAAGCAGACATTTCAGATAAGAACAGGTTTCCCACCACTTACTTAACTCTCCTACCGTATGTACGTCATGCGATTACCTTTTAAGAATAAATGAATAAACAAAAAAAAATGTGGTTTATAATGGGACATAAGACTCGTTCAAATATGAATTCCTCACCCGTAATGTCGCAACATTTGCAAACAAAGCAAAATGTTATGTATATAAGCATATTACTTTGTATGAGATGTAAATCCCAAACATTTGGTGGCATCAAATCAAAGGTTTCAAACATTTTGCGTCAAGCAAATGGAATGTATTTCATAAATACTTTAATAACTCTCTGAAAATTCTACGTCGAATCGTTTGATTTCTTTCGATCAAAACGAAAACATGTAGGCCTACTTCAGAAACATCACCTTCACTTTCTGCCCACTTTCACCTGGTGTGAGATGCAATTAACTATTCATGTTTCCTCTCCTAGAACCTACATTATATTCCAATCAGATGAAAAAAATATATTGAAAGATAATTCACGTTAACGACGACACCTTATTATGCACAACTATCATTTACTATGTTATCTAAAATAGAAATATCAATTTCAACTCGGAAATAGTTGCTGACACGCTCGTCCATCACACCCACAACCTGTCTCATGACACCGTCACGACGTAATCCATTACGGAAGCAATGAATGAATCGCAACAAAGGAAAACGTCCGCCCGCGCTACTCCGCACCCTTCCACACCTGTCAGTCAGGATCTAGCGGCAAAAAACCACTTAATTTGAAGGCAAACATTCTTACCCCGCTATCTCGCCCCCACTCGTCCCCTCTCTCCGGCCGTTTCTGCCTCTTTTCCTCTCTCTCCTGCATGTTGAAATATAGTGAATCGTGGCTTTCGTGACACACTCCACCTTATAGTGAATGTTCATGGACACTATCTCCTTGGGCGCCGTCTTAACCGATACAAATGACACTAAATTAGTCGGCTTATCGGTCACCATTACTGCCAAAGCGCCAACAATTAATCCCTGTTTTGTAAAAGGTGACGCTGACTGAAGCAAAGAATCATTTGTCTTCTTGTTTTCTCCTCCTGCTCCATCGTCGATCGCTGCTCTCTCTCTCTCTCTCTCTCTCTCTCTCTCTCTCTCTCTCTCTCTCGTTTTTGCGTTTTAAAAGTGGATTTTCGGCTACCACGCCCTCCTCTATCGGGTAAGGATCTCTGTTCTCCGCCTCCTCATCCACCCTTTCCTTTCTTGGAATGTTTGCGACTGATTGTTTTAATTCCCTTCTTCCTCTTCTTCTCCCGGTTTGGAACACTTACGTCTTCTCTTCCTTCCTATCTTTATCATGTTGGTATTAGATTATCCTTGATTTCAATCTCTTCTTCCTCCTCTTGTCTCAGTTTGGAGCACTTACGTCTACCTAGATTCTCTTCCTTCCTTAGTGTTTAAAATGTTAGCATTAAATTCTCCACAAATATTTGTTTTATAATGAGTAAATTCACGCCTTTCCACTTTCCTTATTCTATCCTTCAAACCCATTCGTGGATTTTTACTTAACTTATTCTATCCTTCAAACCCTTTCGTGGATTTTTACTTTCCTTATTCTATCCTTCAAACCCTTTCGTGGATTTTTACTTTTCTTATTCTATCCTTCAAACCCTTTCGTGTATTTTTACTTTCCTTATTCTATACTTCAAATCCTTCCGTGGATTTTTACTTTCCTTATTCTATCCTTCAAATCCTTCCGTGGATTTTTACTTTCCTTATTCTATCCTTCAAACCCTTTTGTGGATTTTTACTTTCCTTATTCTATACTTCAAATCCTTCCGTGGATTTTTACTTTCCTTATTCTATACTTCAAATCCTTCCGTGGATTTTTACTTTCCTTATTCTATCCTTCATAACTTTTCGTGGATTTTTTATATTTTTTATCTCATTCGTCAGCCTCCTTTCCTGGAACGTTTATTTCTACTTTTATTTTCATTTTCTATTCATGGAATGCTCGCGGCTGATACTTCTGATTATTCCTCTTCTTCTTTCATTCTCTGTTTGTTTATGTCTGCTTTCAATCTCTACCGTCTCATTTCTCTATATGTTTCTTTGTATCTGTTCTCCTCAACAGCTCAATAATTGGAATAGTTGTGGTTTTTTATTCAGTTTGCATATCGTTTTTAATCCTTTTTTTATATTGCTGCACTATTATTATATCTATAACGTGTAATTCCAATCTTTTTTCATATACATTCAAGTTTTTCTTTTTCTCATTTATACGTTAAGTACGCATTATAAAATTCGATTGGTTAACATTTTTATTTTTGAGGTAATTTTTGATCCTATGCTACATATCAACATAGCATTAACATAAAACGTTGCTGATGATGATAATGATTATTATTATTATTTTTACGATTGTTAATTCACATGGTCTATGGGCTTTTCGAAGTCACGCCATCATAGAAACAGCAACAAATACAAAATAAATATGGCCTAATACCGTATATTTCTCTATTGTTATTATTTTCTGAACACGCTCATTCACCCAACACGTATCCTATATACAAACTTACATAATGCACATAATTGTGGGTATATATACATATATATATAAATATATATATATATATATATATATATATAAATAAATATATATATATATATATATATACACACACACACACATATATATACATATATATATATGTATATATATAATATATATATGTATATATATATAAATATATATATATATATATATATACACACATATATATATACACACATACATATATATATATATATATATACTGTATATATATACACACATATATATATACACACACATACATATATATATATATATATATATTGATATATATATATATATATATATACACGTATCTATACAACTTATTCCGTTCACAATTCACTGTACGTTGTCAGCCCAAATTACTTCCTTCTATGAGTTGAAAATTTACCAAATCACGGTTTAATCTGATACTTAGATTGATTGATTTAAAGTTTTCTGGCATCCTGAAATCTAAGGTCATTGACGCCGATATAATTTATTTTGTATAAAAAATAAAAGAAAATTCAATTAAAACCATACAATTTAAGATGTCATTATAAAAGTTAAATAGTTTTCAGGAGACCTGCTTTTAAAATGAATCTAAAACTACCGCTCGCATAGTAGGACACATCATGTCCAAGAATCTTGGCAAGGATGAACCTGCCATCCTTCACCTCGAGGCTCTAGAAGATATCTATTCCATAAGTTATTATAACTGGGGCATTCGGTCAACAAATGCCTCACTGTTAGAGGTACCAAACAGTCGTCACAATACGGTTGGTGTTGGCCCTTCAGCAGAAACTCGTGTGTCAACAGAGTGTGACCAATACCGAGACGACAAAGAGACCTCTCCCACTTTCGGGGCATCATGTTATACCTGCAAGGAGATATGACATTTGTTACTTCTCTCATTTTATTGCCATCTAGCTGATACTTAGAATTCATAGGCAAAATTCAGTGTGAGATAATAAAACTACAAGTCATTGGAACTCAAATTTACGCGCTGCTGACGCAAGAACCCGTGTCTTGCATACGGCAAGGCAATCTCTCTCTCTCTCTCTCTCTCTCTCTCTCTCTCTATATATATATATATATATATATACATAAATATATATATATATATATATATACATAAATATATATATATATATATATATAGATATGTGTATGTATATGTGTATATATATGTATATATATATATATATATATATATAATTCCTCTCCCTCTCTTTCAATTTTTTTTTCTATGGAAGAGGGCCAAGCTCATTACGAGTCGAACTCCCGGAATCAGGTTTAGGCCCTTCCCCTCGCCCCCCTCTCTCCCTACAGACTACCCTCAAATCTGGCATCATCATAACAGCGACAAAGTTTATGATTATGACACGCTCCCCTCATAATTCCCTCGAATATAAGTCACAAAGTTTTCGTGTCCCATCGTATGGAACATTTACCCTCGTTTGACTTTTTTCTGTTCTTTTGTTCTTTTGTTAAACCAAATTTTTCTACTGTTTTTTTATTGATTAATTTTCTATCTTTTCTTCTATGATCTTGGGAAGCTATTATTTTTTTTTTCTGTATTCTTCTTGTTTTTATATTTTTCCTGAACGTTGACACATTTTTTTTAATTAAGCGATTTGTCTTTTCAAAGTTTATTTAAACCATTACAATCTTGGTAATTAATTAATTATCCTGAA
>NC_090751.1:19753058-19763058 GCF_036898095.1 Palaemon carinicauda | reverse complement strand
TAACCTCCTGGGTGTCGAGGGACTTTATTTCCAATACTTCTATTATTCCGCCTATCTAGCCCTTTCTTGGACTTATAATCGGCTCGTTATAATTCTGAATTTTACACCCTACTTGGCAATCTATCAGCCTTATTTCTTTCATTTAACAAAACATTCTGAATAATCCAATCTATCTCTACATTTGGACAAATTTTTTTTTATCTCTTTCGGCATATCTCCCCATTCCTCACTCTTTCAATCATTATTATGCCCTACATACTTTGTAAACAATTAATCTTTCTAGCTTGGAGTTAATTTTCCGTCATTTGTTCTCGACATCTTTATTTCACCTCCATCAGGAGAGTTGAGTTAATAATACTATTGGCTTTCACAGATAACTTAAGTATCTTCCTAATCTCTAACATACTGTACATCCCGTCATCTTCCTTGCTTCACCTATTCTGTGACTGGCCATTTATATCATCCTACCATTATCCATCCTTCATGCGTATATTCATTGCTCCATCTTCCTGGCTTTCAATTACACTCATAAACTAATTCTTGCTTATCTTTACTTTCAAATTTCTCCTATTGTAGAATCTTTAAAATGCTTTCACTAGTCTCTGCGGATATCTTCGTTCTCGTGGCTATTTCAGTAGTGTGCCCAACTGGCAAGGATAAAGGTACCCTGACACTTGCACGAATTTGTGGCACGCGTTGTCACGACTCGAGTCGTGAACTGGCGTGAACTCGTCGTGAACTGGAGTGAACTCGTCGTGAACCTGTCGTGACATCATGGCATGTCGTGACGAGAATTTTGAAATGTTCAAAATTTTAGTCACGACTAAATTTCGTGAACGTAGCGTGAACTATGCACGAACTATTCGTGAACTCGTCGGGACGATGCGGGAAGTGCGCAAACTATGCTAAAACTATGCATGAACTCGTCGTGCCAGTACGTGTCAATGTGGCAGGTGAGCTGTGATTCTGAGGTAATTCTTTTTTTTTTTTTTTGATTTTCCAGTTTGTGCCACAAATGTCAAGACTTGCCACGACAAATTCGTGGCAAAAAGTCGTGCGGTTCGCGTTCAAGTGTCGACCAGACACAGGGGAACAGATGGGTGCGTTCCTAAAAAAATAAGCATAAAATTAGATACCTAGTTGTTAGACGACTATTGTGGATTCGAAAAAAGTTGCAGAGAAAAAAGATAAAGGGAAAAGAAAAACTAACGTGGTTGTCTGGAACAGCTTCATACCAACAAAACGGGATTGCCTTGACGATTGATTATTATTGATTGATTGATTATCCGTTATCTGATATCCTGACATCCATGGTCATTGACACCGAAATTGCATTGACGAGGAATGGACCTATTCAGAAGATATTGTCCTGCAAATATAAAGTACTTACCACTCCAGTTTTAACTCCTTTTCATATTTTCCTCCCCCTACATCTACTACCCTTCCTGTGACTTCTCTCTTACATCACTCCATCAATAAAGATATCAAACAGTAACGGTGGCATAACATACACTTGTCTCAAAACAGTCACTCAACTACCAGGAAATTCTAACACAAGCTTCACTTCTGTAATAAAAACCTTATTTCTCTTGATAACACATTTCGTATACCATATGGTGTCCATGTTGCCTCTTATCAGTTCCATCATACGGCTTCCCTACAGCATCCCTACATAATACAGCTATTTCCATTTTGAAACTTTTCACACACATCTTCATCATAAACTCTTTATTTCCGCCACCCTCTTCCTATTTTGAATCAACACTTCTTCACCTATCAACCATCCTGTCATGTATTACTTTCATCATCAAAATCCCCTATACGCCTTTCCTAGTATATTTTACAACATTTTCTCACACTTCCCTCTGATGTCTTTATAAATGAACACGAAGAGAAGTTAATTAATATGATCATATCTTTAAGTAAATAAATGTTCAGATTATAAAAGCAAAGTGCAAAATAAAACCGGTTGTGGTTTATAAAATATTAACAGTAGCTAAATTGCATAAAATTACACCAGAATATTCAATACGGAAATCAACAGGTAAAATCACATCTGCCCCTTCCCGCCGCCACCACCAGGTATCAACAGGTAAATTCAGCCCTCCTCCTGCTCCTATTTTACCCCCTGACCTTCTCATTCCCTCCATGAAGAAAATAGGAATGCAAAAAAAAAAAAAAAAAAAAAAAAAAAAAACCCGAACATAAAAAGACTTGAATAAAATCACCAAAATCTAGAGAAGAAAATTAGCTTTGACTTTCCATCACTTCTCTGTTCTGTGATTGATATCAACGGGTAAATTAAGGTCTCCCCTATCCCATCCCTCCCCTTCCCTGTTACTCTCCAGTCTATCCCCTTCCTATCCCACTGCAATACCTCCCATCCCGCTCACCCACCAAGCCCCACTCCTGCTTATCGCTTATCCAACTCCTTCCTCTGGTCCTCTCCAAACCCACCTTCCCACTTCCCTCACCAACTCCTCTTCCACTACTCCTCCCTAACGAAAACAAATATAAATAATAATAATAAAAAAAAAACATAAATAAAGAGGAAAAATCCTTAAATACAGCACTGAAACCATTTGGCAAAAATTAGCTATGTGTGAGGTAGACGGCAAACGTCCGTGCATAAACTGGCAGGAGGAGACATAAAGCAACAGGGAGGCTGGGAAGTAAAATACCCGAGAATATTATCATGCTGTAGTACAGAGGCAGTCAGCATCTATAAAGATCCAGAGAAAATATTTTCGTATTCCTGCTTCCTGCTGGGAGAGTGAGCGCTCCCCTGACTATAAACGCTACTTTCCCATGCTTTTTATTTATTTATTTATTTCATTTTTTACGGTGTCGTAGATATTATGGGGCAGATATAGCCGAGTATTGATTTCTAAGCGATTAGTTTTCTTTTTTAAACCGATATGATGTGTTATATTTGTGTATATTACTGGAACGTCCTTTTCCATGCATTTATCTTATTTTTTCCCCCTGGTTTAATAGATGTTGAGAGAGTTGGTATTACTGTGCATTCATTCAAAAAACAGTTTATATGTTATAAACGATGTTTTAATAACTTTGAGCTCTTCTGTGGATCAAACATCTTTAATTAATTCCAAGACTAGTCTCCATCATGAAATCTATGCCATAAGAATCAAATAAATTCCTTCTGTGCTTTTACACAAAAATTATCATCCCTAATAGTTGAAGATAAAATCCAAGTAGGGACTCTCTCTCTCTCTCTCTCTCTCTCTCTCTCTCTCTCTCTCTCTCTCTCAGACTTGTACAAGGGTTATTTGCAACAATTCAACTCATTAATGTTACAATGTCTCCGTAGCTTCCTCGGGGGTTCCGAAAACCGGGTTTATTAAAACCACGAAGGTATTCACGAGTTCACAAAACCGGTTTTGTAACAAGGCAGAGCATTCAAATGCGTTACAGTTCAGTAATGAACTTACTTGATTTACAGAGGCATAAAATGTCACCGTGTGATTCGAATCGTGAGATTACCGGTATAAGGGAATGAAACGTTACTAAATGTTGCGTTCACGATACATGTGAAGGTTATGTTACTGGTGTAGTAACAGGATGTCGTGTTACCGCTATAACTTGATTTTACATCAGATGCTTTTTTTATATGGGAGAGATGGGCGGAAGAAGAAAGAAGGCAGTTAGCTTAGCTAACCATGGTAGGGAATATTTTAGAAAAGTAACAGAGTAATATAGTGTGGTTGAGCTAGTTTTAATTTGATAAAGCAAAACTTTTTATACTGTGATTTTAATATAAACATATTACAACAATGATCTGGTACTATATTAACTTAGATTCACAATGACATATGTTGATTGTTCTTCATAATTTAACTTCATTACAAAACTGGAAGTGGTTTCAATACAGGTGGCTAAAAAGTCGTCTTGGAAGTAATTTACTATTTTATGTCTAGCATTATTCTTGATTGCTATTGCTATTCCTACCAAAAGTTCATCAGCATATTTTTGCATATATTTAGGAAAACAAACATTTCCATAGTTTCATTTCTAACCTGCTCGTTAACTAATATCATGTCAAGTCTTCTACTCTGCATATATTATACAATTAAAATGTCGGTTTCCAGGATTTCATGTTATGTTGAATTATTCTAATACTTTGGAGAGTTGATCAATTCGAGTTACAGGGATTTATCAACTGTTATTTTCTTTTATAAATTTAACAATAGCAAGTTGTTGGTGAGAGTAAAAGTTTGTTAAAATGTCTGAATGTTATAGTCCCAATATAAATAGCAAGTTGTTGGTGAGAGTAAAAGTTTGTTAAAATGTCTGAATGTTATAGTCCCAATATAAATAGCAAGTTGTTGGTGAGAGTAAAAGTTTGTTAAAATGTCTGAATGTTATAGTCCCAATATAAATAGCAAGTTGTTGGTGAGAGTAAAAGTTTGTTAAAACGTCTGAATGTTATAGTCCCAATATAAATAGCAAGTTGTTGGTGAGAGTAAAAGTTTGTTAAAATGTCCTGAATGTTATAGTCCCAATATAAATGGGTGCTGCCACTATTAAACTCTAACATAGATATATCTATACTGTAACACGGGTTCTCCTCTTTTATGATATACATACTGACAGGTCTATGAACACCCATATCTGGTATCTTTTCTCTCACTTTCTTCGCCGTACTGTAGCTGTAACCCAGAACGGTCCATGTTCAATTAGGTACCTTATTGGTTGCTTAGGTCAACACCTACACCCACCTACATACACAGATAAACCATCTCGAATTGCATTTAAGCGACGAGTACTTCTCCAGATGTCAACATTTGGAGAGAAAAAAAAAAAAATACGATGCAGTTTTCGTACTGTATTGAGAAAACGAAAGCCTTGCCACGCCATCAAAACCTCCTTCCCATCTTTCTCTGTCCCCTTTCTTTCCTTTACTCCTTCTCCCTCCCTACTCTCCAACCTCCTTCCCGCACCCTTGGTCTCCCCGTCTCTCTCTCTCTCTCTCTCTCTCTCTCTCTCTCTCTCTCTCACTTCAAACCCTTGTCCATTCGGTCTTTATGGGACCCCGATTATTGCTGGTCGGTTTATGGTTTGTTTACAGTCCCACTAAAAGGAAGAAGAGGAGAAAGAGGAAGAGGCCCAAACCAAACAGCCCTGTCTGTCTCTCTTTCTCTTCATGTCTCCTTTAGTCTCTCTCTCTCTCTCTCTCTCTCTCTCTCTCTCTCTCTCTCTCTCTCTGATGTATACAAATTCTCCTATTGTTAGTCTTACATATTTCTAATTCTTTGTTTCTTTCACTCTTACGGATACCATTAATTTATGTTTATATTAAATTATTCTGATATACAGTATATACTTTATATATATATATATATATATATATATATATATATTATATATATATATATATAATATATATATATGTGTGTGTGTGTGTGTGTGTGTGTGTGTTGTACAATAAGCAAATAATAAAATGAAGTTCAATTTGATAGAGGTGTTATAGCAAAGTAAGGTCTAAAGACGTGGCCGAGAGGCTGGGTATTATTATTATTATTATTATTATCATTATTATTAGTAGTAGTAGTAGTAGTAGTAGTAGTAGTAGTAGTAAAACTGTCAATAATAATATTAGAAGCAGTAGTAGTACTATTAGTAGTAGTATTTGTAGTATTAGCAATAGGAACACTTAACAGTAGTGAAACAATTACTTCTTATGTATACTAATTTTGGCAAATAAACCCGATAAAATTTAATTTGAAAGAAATGGTGGTAGTAGTACAGTATTAGCAATAGCTTGGAAAGCCACACTGGTAAATTGCAAAAGTAAGAGGCTGTTCTTATGTGGAGTTTTGTTTCTGTTTTCAATTAGTCCTATGCGAGAGAGAGAGAGAGAGAGGAGAGAGAGAGAGAGAGGAGAGGAGAGAGAGAGAGAGAGAGAGAGCGAGCGTTTGGCGCTTGTCTGTTTGAGTATGTAAACCTTCTTTATACCAACTCGTGCATTACCCTACATATGTGAATTTTACATGAATACAAGCACAAACATAGACACATACAAAAACATGCATATTGTCAGATAAAATTTGGATTTTCACTGGCACAGGCTCACGGCATTAGATGCACGAGAGAGAGAGAAGAGAGAGAGAGAGAGAGAGAGAGAGAGAGAGAGAGAGAGAGAGAGAGTTTGGCGCTTGTCTGTTTGAGTATGTAATCCTTATACCAACTCGTGCATTAACCTACATATGTGAATTTTACATGAATACAAGCAAAAACATAGACACATACAAAAACATACATATTGTCAGATAAAATTTGGATTTTCACTGGCACAGGCTCACGGCCTTAGATGCACGAGAGAGAGAGAGAGAGAGAGAGAGAGAGAGAGAGAGAGAGAGAGAGTTTGGCGCTTGTCTGTTTGAGTATGTAATCCTTATACCAACTCGTGCATTAACCTACATATGTGAATTTTACATGAATACAAGCACAAACATAGACACATACAAAAACATACATATTGTCAGATAAAATTTGGATTTTTCACTGGCACAGGCTCACGGCCTTAGATGCGACGAGAGAGAGAGAGAGAGAGAGGAGAGAGAGATAGAGAGAGAGAGAGAGAGGAGAGAGAGGAGAGAGAGTTTGGCGCTTGTCTGTTTGAGTATGTAATCCTTATACCAACTCGTGCATTAACCTACATATGTGAATTTTACATGAATACAAGCACAAACATAGACACATACAAAAACATACATATTGTCAGATAAATTTGGATTTTCACTGGCACAGGCTCACGGACCTTAGATGCACGAGAGAGAGAGAGAGAGAGAGAGAGAGAGAGAGAGGAGAGAGAGGAGAGAGAGAGAGAGAGAGAGAGAGAGTTTGGCGCTTGTCTGTTTGAGTATGTAAACCTTCTTATACCAACTCGTGCATTACCCCTACATATGTGAATTTTACATGAATACAAGCACAAACATAGACACATACAAAAACATGCATATTGTCAGATAAAATTTGGATTTTCACTGGCACAGGCTCACGGCATAGATGCACGAGAGAGAGAGAGAGAGAGAGAGAGAGAGAGAGAGAGGAGAGAGAGAGAGAGAGAGAGAGAGAGAGAGAGAGTTTGGCGCTTGTCTGTTTGAGGTATGTAATCCTTATACCAACTCGTGCATTAACCTACATATGTGAATTTTACATGAATACAAGCACAAACATAGACACATACAAAAACATACATATATATTGTCAGAATAAAATTTGGATTTTCACTGGCACAGGCTCACGGCCTTAGATGCACGAGAGAGAGAGAGAGAGAGAGAGAGAGAGAGAGAGAGAGAGCGTTTGGCGCTTGTCTGTTTGAGTATGTAAACCTTCTTATACCAACTCGTGCATTACCCTACATATGTGAATTTTACATGAATACAAGCACAAACATAGACACATACAAAAACATGCATATTGTCAGATAAAATTTGGATTTTCACTGGCACAGGCTCACGGCATTAGATGCACGAGAGAGAGAGAGAGAGAGAGGAGAGAGAGAGAGAAGAGGGAGAGAGAGAGAGAGAGAGAGAGAGAGAGAGAGTTTGGCGCTTGTCTGTTTGAGTATGTAATCCTTCGATACCAACTCGTGCATTAACCTACATATGTGAATTTTACATGAATACAAGCACAAAACATAGACACATACAAAAACATACATATGTCAGATAGAATTTGGATTTTCACTGGCACAGGCTCATGGCCTTCGGATGCACGAGAGAGAGAGAGAGAGAGGAGAGAGAGAGAGAGAGAGAGAGAGAGAGAGAGAGAGTTGGGCGCTTTTCTGTTTGAGTATGTAATCCTTCTTATACCAACTCGTGCATTAGACTACATATGTGAATTTTACATGAATACAAGCACATACATAGACACAGAAAACATACATATGATTGTTTGATAAAATTTGAATTGTCACTGGCACAGGCTCATGGTCTTACATGCACGAGAGAGAGAGAGAGAGAGAGAGAGAGAGAGGAGAGAGAGAGAGAGAGAGAGAGAGAGAGAGAGAGAGAGTTTGGCGTTTGTGTTTCTGTTTGAATATGTAATCCTTCTTATTACCAATTCGTGCATTAGCCTACATATGTGAATTTTACATGGATACACAGCATATACATAGACACATAGAAAACTTGCATATTGTTGTTTGATAAAATTTGAATTTCACTGGCACAGGTTCATGGCCTCAGATGCACGAGAGAGGAGAGAGAGAGAGAGAGAAGAGAGAGAGAGAGAGAGAGAGAGAGAGGAGAGAGTGAGAGAGAGAGCGCACTTTTCTTAGCACCCTCATCCGTATCTCTGCCGCCCAGAACTGGGAAGAGACATGGAAGCGGTTTCGTCGAGTGCCCTTACGCGCACAATTATGATTTATGGGCCCGCGAACCCCATTATGGCCCTTAGGGCTACATGTCTTTTGTTGCTATAATTCATGTCTGAAGGTTTGTTGCGTGGGCTGGAGGAAAAAAGTGAAAAAATGATAATAAAAAAAAGGATTACAAGGGTGATGTGCAAAACAGGTTTTTTCTTGTCAACGAGGTGAGATAGATGATCTGTTTCTCAGGTAATAAAAGTAGGGAAAAAAGGATGTTTCGCCGTCCCAGGTGAAAGATTGAGGATTTTAAAGCATTTGTGGTGGTAAGATTCAGGTTTTAAATTTTGGAAGAGAGAATTTCGAACTTTAAATCTATAATAATTCGGTATATCATCTGCAGTAGTGATGGAAGAGAGAATTTCGAACTTATAAATCTATAATAATTCGATATATCATCTGCAGTAGTGATGGAAGAGAGAATTTCGAAACTTTAAATCTATAATAATTCGATATATCATCTGCAGTAGTGATGGAAGAGAGAATTTCGAACTTTAAATCTATAATAATTCGATATATCATCTGCAGTAGTGATGGAAGAGAGAATTTCGAACTGTAAATCTATAATAATTCGGTATATCATCTGCAGTAGTGATGGAAGAGAGAATTTCGAACTTTAAATCTATAATAATTCGGCTATATCATCTGCAGTAGTGATGGAAGAGAGAATTTCGAACTTTAAATCTATAATAAATTCGGTATATCATCTGCAGTAGTGATGGAAGAGAGAATTTCGAACTTTAAAACTATAATAATTCGATATATCATCTGCAGTAGTGATGGAAGAGAGAATTTCGAACTTTAAATCTATAATAATTCGATATATCATCTGCAGTAGTGATGGAAGAGAGAATTTCGAACTTTAAATCTATAATAATTCGATATATCATCTGCAGTAGTAATGGAAGAGAGAATTTCGAACTTGAAACCTAATTTTAATAATTCAATATATTATCTTTAGTAGCAATAGTTTTAAACAATAATGAATAGATAAAATATTATTATTATTATTATTATTACTATCCAAGCTACAATCCTAGTTGGAAAAGCAAGATGCTATAAGCCCAGGGGCTCCAACAGGGAAAAATAGCTCAGTGAGGAAAGGAAATAAGGAAATAAATAATGAAGAGAACAAATTAACAATAAATCATTCTAAAATAAGAAACAACGTCAAAACAGACATGTCATATAATAAACTATCAACAACATCAAAAACAAATATGTCATAAAAAACTATAAAAAGACTATGTCTGCCTGGTCAACAAGAAAGCATTGGCTCCAACTTTGAACTTTTGAAGTTCTACTGATTCAACCACCCGATTAGGAAGATCATTCCCACAACTTGGTCACAGCTGGAATAAAACTTCTAGAGTACTGCATAGTATTGAGCCTCGTGATGGAGAAGGCCTGGCTATTAGAACTAACTGCCTGCCTAGTATTACGAACAGGATAGAATTGTCCAGGGAGATCTGAATGTAAAGGATGGTCAGAGTTGTGAAAAATCTTATGCAACATACATAATGAACTAATTGAACGACGGTGCCAGAGATTAATATCTAGATCAGGAATAAGAAATTTAATAGACCGTAAGTTTCTGTCCAACAAATT
>NC_090751.1:19733058-19735558 GCF_036898095.1 Palaemon carinicauda | reverse complement strand
TGGGTTTTGACAGCTTGAAATCTTAAAGAGTTTTGAAATGAGGGTTTTTTGTTTTGCTTTGTGATATTGTTGTTGTTTTTTAGGTATTTAAGATGGTGTTGGATTTAATCAGCCACTGTATTCAAGTCAAAGTATCCTTTGTTGTTTTCCTGCTGTTCTTGCCTTCCTCTTTTGTCAGTTTGTTAGTTTACTTGAAAATGATGTTGCCATGAATACTTTACTATCCGAAGGATCTTAATGTAACCTTCGCAATGTTGTTATATCTTACAAAAGCACTGTTATCTCTTTTATTGTTTTTCCTCTGTTACTGTAGATCCTCTTTTAAAATAGCAAGACTCTGATCGCGTTTCCCAAACAACTTTTAAAGATAAAAAAGATTGTTTTTCCTTTTAATATTACCGGTCTCTCTCTCTCTCTCTCTCTCTCTCTCTCTCTCTCTCTCTCTCTCTCTCTCTCTCTCTCTCTCTCTCTCTCTCTCATTATGCATACTTAGTTATTAATTCTGTCTGAGAGTAATGCAACAATAAACTAGCTTAAGTGATGTTAAAATATGCGCAACCCTCCATACGTATATAGTTACAGCTCTCTCTCTCTCTCTCTCTCTCTCTCTCTCTCTCTCTCTCTCTCTCTCTCTCTCTCTCTCTCTCTCTCTCTCTCTCTCCCGCTTTATTTAATCTGCTTCCTGTAAGGTCACGCAATCGCTTTAAAGCTAACTGAACATACCGAAAAGAATACCCACATGCCCGAAGGAGTGGATAAAGACCGTTGCATTATATGGCAATAGTGCGTATGCAAATCGCACGAGCAAACAGATTGCAGGTGAAGTTGTATTGCATTGAAGCATTTATAAATTTCGCCGCGGTGACAGCCAAGGTCGTAAACGCGCTCTAAAACCTGTCATGTACAAAGTGCTAAAACATTACTCCGCGTTGACAAACTAGTCCCTTCTACATGATGTCGTCGAATGTAGTGCAAAGAGAGGCTGTCGCCTTTTTTTTTTTTTTGAAGGTGGCTCTCTATCTCCTTTTTGCTGTACGAGTCAACGAAGATATAGTTATTATTTGCAAGACGACAATACAATTTACTTGTGGAGATAGAAGACCAAGAGGATGAGATATTTCCTTGTTTTTATTATAGATTACGATCGTCGTCTGATTCTTATTTTTAAGATGAAAGACCAAGCTGAAAGGAACGTATTTTGAGATGATGATGATGATGATTACTGTTGCTATTGTTGTCTGACATAAACATCGGAGATTTTTGTAATGGAGCTAAATAATGTGTGCACTAAAAACTTTTTTTTGCTGTTACTATTTTTTTTTTTTTTTTTTTTTTTTTGCAAACCAAGCTCTTGTAAGTGAAATGGGATGAGCACTAAAGTTAATTATGGCGACAACAGTCAAGGATTTTGTTTCAAGCTTTAAACAATAAAGAACGAGAATTGCTTATTCGGGCGGGGCAGCAAATAAGCAACACAAAGAGTAGAATATTTCAGGAAATCAGCTCAGCAGTTGAGTAAGGATTCTGTTTTGCTCTTCACGCCATCACTTAAATCAAAATTACTTTCCTAATGCTGACCCCAGTCCATGATATCCACCTACCTGTTGTGCAAAAACCTCTATTAATTAAAACTATCGTTCCTTCAATAAATTTCGTGAAATTAATAGCTCTAACAGCCTTATCCGTGCAAATTCTAGCAATCAGTTTTGTAGTGATTTCATGAATCTATATTATCATCTGCATAATACCCGGGGTCACTTCAAGACCACTGAAATTCTAAACACTTTAAATCCATTGGGATTATTACAAGCAAATTCAATAACCTCTGTTATCAGTGACCCCCCCCCCCCCCCGAAAAAAAAACCACAATAAACTTGTCTTAAAACTACAATTTTCCCGTTTTTAAAAGCCAATGTAATGAAAAAATGAGAAAAATGCTTTTTATTTTGAATTATCAATAAAATTAAAACTGACACCAAAACATATTTTCAATTTTCCTTTTTAATTACATCACCAACAATTCTGGCATTATTAAAATCAAGAAAAAATAAAATGATCTGCCACTGCCATCACATAACTTGGACACTCCATGAAGTGAGACTAAACCTGCTAGTGGATGATTGACAGGAGGATTGGAGGAATGTATTATCAAGGCATAATTTACCAGCAACATTGAAATGAGATAAATTATCAAGCAAAGTCAAAAGGGTATAAGCTATGCGGAACATTTTCGAATAAAGGGGAAAGGCTATTTATATCCACAATTTGTCATACTAGGGCACCACAGTGGGGGGTTGGGCTTGCCCGGCTGACGTTCTGGTGAGCATCTATTCTGATGGAACTGGAACTGAAACCAGACACCTTTAACCTTTAATGTTTTTTTTTTCTATTCTTTATTGCATTTTCTCTAGTCTAAAAAACTTGCTGCCATTTATACAATAAAATATTTTAAAAACAATAACATTAAAATAAAATTTTCCTGCATAAACTATAAACTATG
>NC_090751.1:19698058-19728058 GCF_036898095.1 Palaemon carinicauda | reverse complement strand
ATACATACATTCATTATATATATATATATATATATATATATATATATATATATATATATATATATATATATATATATATATATATATATATATATATATATACACACACACTAAATGCTGAAGCAATTGTGGCATCAACTATTTTAATACCACAGGTGCTTCATCGTTTGATGAACATTGCCGGAGATAAAGACCATGCCAAAAGAGAGTACATTTATCAATCTTTGTACTTATGTAAATGAAAATAGGTCCCTATTTGTACATTTGAAGCCTTAAAATCACGGTTTCTTAAACAAAATTATGTCACTAACATGTACCTTGATTTGCACATTCAGGATATTTTCTTGTGTCATCTTTTCATCAAACCTTACACGAATCTTTACTGGAAATCTATTCTCCTTTTCAAAATTAGAAAAAAAGAAAAATAACAAAATTATCGAAAAATAAATTTTAAGTGATGATATTGAGAATGGTAAGAGGGAGGAAGTTACTTGCGATGGAGGGAGGAGGAGGAGGAGGAGGAGGAGGAGAATTACGCAGTGAATAACTAAGTTTACCTGACGTCACGTACATTACTGTTGATAATTACTTAACTAATCGTTGTTAAAGAACAGGGCCCATACGACATCTTTCGTAATTACAACCGTCAATCTTGTGCAATGAAGGATGTATCAAAGAATGGAAACAAGGAGTTAATTCTATTTAAATTATGTTCAAGGATGTCAGGTGTGTAGAAAAATATGAATTATATTTCCACCGTATATAGGAATCTACAAATCATCATAATTATTTTCATATGACCACTTTATGGAAAATATAATTATTTCAGCAAGTTCTTTGCTATTAATATGTATAACATAATAATGATAATGATATAGAATTAAAGGTATCTTGCCAACTGACTTAGATTCTTCCATCGGTTTATTTTCAATTTGAACATAGTGTAAATTTATTTTTTTGCAATTATATTTAATTGCAAATAGAATAAATTTGTACATTCAAATCAACAAATCCCGAAATGAGAGAATCTAAGCCAGTTTGCAAAATATCTTTATTACTATTATTATTTTTTAATTATAAAAAATAATTAAAAGTCATAAAAACAAAGGTCGTTTCAATTGAATATACAAAAATCCAAACGACCAAATTAGTGGAGTGCAATCTTATATAAAAACGAATAACACCTAAATAGAAATATGAAGAAATGTTTTTAAAATAGAAACCACAACGACATCGCAAACAAGACTTGTTTACAAAAGTAATAAAAAGAAAATGTCTTTCTAACAAATTACATTGACATAGACAAATAGTTGTCTAATAATTCATAGCCGCCAACAAGTTCCGTAAATCAAATCAACAAGACATAAAAGATGTTTAATGTAAACCACAAAGAATGAAGAAAGCGACAAGCGATAAATCTCAAAAACATTGAATGCTTAAAACAATACGTCTCTCTCTCTCTCTCTCTCTCTCTCTCTCTCTCTCTCTCTCTCTCTCTCTCTCTCTCTCTCTCTCTCTCTCTCGCTTCCATGAAGACTTTTTCGGAAGATTGTCTTGAAGACTTTTTTGCAAGATTGTCGTTGAAGACTTTACGCTCCGACTGTCTTTTGCTGTCTTCAAAAGCGTGGGAATTTAAGAAAAATGAAATTTCGAATTTCGAAAAATGAGAAATTTCGAAAAATCATTCAACCTAGGCAACCTAGGGTATATAAGAAAGGGATTCGGTTGCCACGTTCATTGAGAACTGCAGGTAAGTCTAGGAAGGTCCTTTGTGTATAAGGTAAGTTTGGCGGACCTAGTTCTCAATTAGAAGCAAAGATGCCGAAGACTCTCAAGAGGAAAGCTGTGGGTGAGGATGAGCGGAGAGGGAACTCCCCGAAGAAAAGAAGACTTGTCGCCGAGAAGAAACCAGGAATGTCTAAAGCTGCTACGAAGAGGAAACGGTTGGATGAAGAGTCCTGGATGGATGAAGAGTCCTGTATGGATGAAGAGTCCGGGATGTCCCCAAAGAAGTTGAAGCTGGAACCCGAAATTGAGCCACATAGATTGCTGAAGAGGAGGGATATCAGGATAGAAAGACTCCTTGGAGAAGGCTCCTACGGGAAGGTGTTCAGGTGCAGGATCAGAAGTAAACGTGATTGGAAGGATGGTGTGCTGAAGGTGATGAAGGCTGATGGACTTGCGCACAGAGAAGCTTTCATCAGAGAAGCAGAAAGTCTGGAGGAGCTGGCTGGAATGGAAGGTGTTCCTGTTCTTTATGGAAGCTGGGACACGAAGAGAGAGGTGGCCATTGCCATGTCTTACAATGGCGGCTGCACTTTGGCTCAGTTTATGCGTAAATACGCATATGATGTGCACAGGATTCATGGTGTGTTGGCTAAGGTGGCGCAGATTCTTGAGGACATCCACAGGACAGGTGTTGGTCATAATGATTTGCATGCTGGCAATGTAATGATCGATGAGACTGTGTGCCCGCAAGACCCGGTGGCCACTATCATCGATTTTGGCTTTTGCTTGCCTTTCGGAAGCACGCTGTTTCCAAGGCCAATTAACAACTTCCAGCGCTATCATTATGACCCAGTGGTCAGCAGGGATTGCGGACCAACAAGCCCACAGACTGATATCTTCTCCTTTGGGAAGCTATTGCAGAAAATTCCAAGATGTGGACAGAGTGAGGTTCTGAAGAACCTGATCAGCAGGAGCTTGTCAAGAAACGCTGAGCGGCGACCATCTTTGGAGGAGTTGAGCAGGACCTTGAGGATGTTGCAGGAGTTGGGGAGGACCAGTAACAGGTTTGTTCAGTTTATTTGTAATCTTTGGAATAAGGTAGTGGACTGTTACTACGGTCTGTAGGGGGAATATTTAGTTTGGGCTTTATTTCAAGTAGCAATTTTATTTGTGAGGAATTCTTTCTTAGCTTATTAATTTCCTGTGAAATTAATAATCTAGGAATAACACCTTTTGAAAGGGGAGAAGCTTGACTTCTCCGGGGGTTTTTTCCCTCCCAATACTGGCTCCCTTGTCGTGGGGGGAGGGCTTACGAGTCAACACCAATTGGCTCAACCAAATGCCAGTACTTTTTTCTTTCTTTTTTTTTATGAAGAGTATTTTTTCTGATTTCTTATATCATAATCTTTTTTGGAGTTGTTGGCCTGTCTGGCATCAAGATTTTCTCAATTTTTGCTGTATACAGTAGAGGTGTCTCTGTTCTCTTCCCTCCATTGAAATGTAATTCGTACAAGAATGCTTCGGTTTTCTTCTTCGGAAGTTAGTTATAATTTCCGCTTTCCAACTTATTTTTTTTTAGTGTGATCTTTTCTACCGAAAGTTATTCAAATGAGCCTCATTTAGATTTTCGGTTTTTCATTTTAAGTCATATTTTCCACCATATTAGTAATCAAAATCATTAAATTCTTGTGGTTATAGCACATTTTCCCTACTTGTTTAAGATTTCATGATCATTCTTAGGTTTCCTCGATTTTCCTTATCGTTTCACTTTGGTACGCAAGATACATCTGATTAGAATTATATATATATATATATATATATATATATATATATATATATATATATATATATATATATATATATATATATATATAATATACATATATCATCAGTGAAGGTGGCAGCACCAAGTAGGCAGTTCTTAAAATCCATTTATTATAAATACCGAAGTTTCGGGATTATCATGATCACATCTTCCAGGACGACAAATAAGAAGTACATGAATAACGTTAAGAAACATTATATAAATTATATACAAATTCATATAAGAAGTAAGAATTAGTAAAAAGAAATTGAAAATTCAAGTAAAAATATGAATAAAACAAAAGTAGAATGAACCTTACAAAAATGCAATTTGAAACTAAATGGCATCAACAAATACAGCACAAAGCGAAGAAGGCTATGACAAGTGCATTGATTGGGGGAAGCTTGGGTGTTTAACGATGGAAATAGTCTTTAATCAGTAATGTCTATAGAATAGGCAAGTCGTGGTTATTATATACTTGCCCTATAATGTTGAAATCTTTATTATCAATATTTATTTTACACATTTTGGCATGATTGCGAATATTTGAATGTTCTGGATAGATATTCTGCAACCTGTTTGAAAACTCAAACCTCTATGAGAATCAATTCTTACCTTCAACATCCTCTTGGTAGATGCTACGTAGGTCCCAGAGTTACACTTTGGGCAAATATATCGATACACTACACCAAAAGCCATCAATGGACACTCAATCGATCCTTAAAAGGAAAATCAACAACTGTGAGAGTTTTCTTAGAAACTACGTTTACTTCAACAGCTGGAAAATGTTGTATGATTTTTTTAAACATTTGTCTGAGGGAATCACCAAGAACTAAAGGAAAATGCATAAAATTTGACTTTAGGTGCTGTTGCTATTTTTGGAGTCTGAGCCAATCTAGCATTGAATAATTTGTTTAGATGCTTAAAAGATAATTTAGTCGGAAAACAGTTTTTCATAAAATAATCACATAAATAAAATACTTTTGTATGAGAAATTCCCAAAATTTCTGTGGAAAAAGTGAAAATAGAGTTTATTTAAAATCATAAAAACAAGAATCATTATTATTCGAACGTAATCCAGTAAAAGTCTTTTTCTAAAAACGGGGTATTAGAATCTCTCTCTCTCTCTAGATATTACATATTTAAAAAAGGTAGATTATTTCCTTCTTATTTTTCGAAGGTGCACTTTATATTATTGTGCTGCAAATTGGTACAATCCATGATGAGTGAGCACAGAATTCATTTCTGAATATAGCAAAGGTGTCATCAACATATCTGACATAAAATAGGGGATGATATCTCAAAGGGCAATTTTCGAGCATGGTCTCTTCCAAGGAGCACATAAAAAAAGATATCATTAGTGGGTCCTAGAAGGGAACCCATAACCATCCCGTGTACTTGCTTATGCAAATTATTGATAAAAACAAAAGCAGCGTCCAGCATCGCCAACTCCATATGTTTCTTAAAAGACGAGCTTTTAAAAGTATTAAAAATGCCATGAGATTCTGGAAGTAATTTGTTTGGAATAAATTGTTTCTTCCACAGGTACATTCGTGAATAATGATTCAACATCTAGACTGGTCATAAAAAGATCTGAGTCCTGAGATATCATGGCTTCCTTGAATGCATAAGAGTTTCTCAATGAAAATGTATTTTTTTTTAAGAGGTTTTAGAGAGAGAATGATAAAATTCGCTACTTTGTAGTTTGGTGTATTTAAAGGGAGATAAAATAGGCCTCGGCAGAATTATAGGCTTGTATATTTTGGGCAACCAGCATTTAATATGGGTTACCCAAAATCCACAAGCCTAATATTCTGCTGAGGTCAAATTTATCTTTAAATACACCAAACTACAAAGTAGCTGAATTTATCATTCCCTCACTAGAACCTCTTACAAAAAATACATTTTCACTGAGTAACTCTTATGCATTTAAGGAAGCCATAATATCTCAAGACTCAAATATTTTTATGAATAGTCTTGATGTTGAGTCATTATTCACGGATGTGCCTGTGGAAGGAACAATTGATAATATTTCCAACAAATTACTTCCTGAACCTAATGCCACTTTTAATGCTTTTAAAAACGACTTTTAAGAAACATATGGAGTTGGCGGTGCTGGACACTGCTTTTGTTTTTAACAATAAAATTGCATAAGCAAGTACACAGGATAGCTATGGGTTCCCCTCTAGGACCCACTAATGATATCTTTTTTATGTGCTCCCTGGAGGAGACCATGCTCGAAAATTGCCCTTTGAGATATCATCCCCTTGTTTTATGTCATATATGTTGATGACCCTTTTGCTATATTCAGAAATGAATTCTGTGTTGAGTCATTTATGTATTTTGCCAATTTGCAGCACAATAATATACAGGTCACCTTAGCAAAGGAGGAATGGAATAAACTACCTTTTTTAGAAGTGTTACTATCAAAAGAGAGAGAATGTTCTAATACCCCGTTTTTAGAAAATAGACTTTTACTGGATTACGTTCGATTACTAATAGCTCTTGTTTTCATGATTTTAACTTAAACTCTATTTTTACTCTTCTCCACAAAACATTCCTTCTTACTTCTAGTTAGGAATTTTCTCATACAGATGTATTTTATTTATGTGATTATTTTAAGAAAAACTGTTTTTCGATTAAATTATCTTTTAAGCATCTTAACAAATGATTTAATGATACATTGGCTCAAACTCTATAAATAGCAACAGTACCTAAACTCAAATTTTATGAATTTTCCTTTTTTTTCTTGGTGATTCCCTCAGACAAAATTTTATAAAAATCATACTAACAATTTCTAGGGGTTGAAGTAAACTTAATTCCTGAGAATCCTCTAACAATTGGATCGTTTTTTTTTTTTCCTTTTAAGGATCGATTGAGTCCTTTGATGTCTTTTGGTGCAGTGTATCGATATATTTGCCCAAAATGTACCTGTGGGATCTACGTAGGATCTACCAAGAGGATGTTGAAGGTCAAAATTGATCCTCAAATTATAATTCCACCGTTTGTAGGAATCTTCAAATCATCATCATAATTATTTTCGTATGACCACTTTATGAAAAATATAATTATTTCAGCAAGTTCTTTGCTATTAATATGCATAACATAATAATGATAATGATATGGAATTAAAGGTATCTCGCCAACTGACTTAGATTCTTCCATCGTTTTATTTTCGATTTAAACATACGCTGTAAATTTTACTTTTCGCATTTATTTTTAATTGCAATATATATATATATATATATATATATATATATATATATATATATATATATATATATATATATATATATATATATATATATATATATATATATATATATAAATCAACAAAACCCAAAATGAGAGAATCTGAGCCAATTTGCAAAATATCTTTATTACTATTATTATTTTTTAATTATAAAAAATAATTAAAAGCCATAAAAACAAAGGTCGTTTCAATTGAATATACAAAAATCCAAACGACCAAATTAGTGGAGTGCAATCTTATATAAAATCGAATAACACCTAAATAGATATATGAAGAAATGTTTTTAAAATAGTAATCACAACGACATTGCAAACAAGACTTGTTTACAAAAGTAATAAAAAGAAAATATCTTTCTAACAAATTACATTGACATAGACAAATAGTTGTCTAATAATTCATAGTCGCCAACAAGTTCCGTAAATCAAATCAACAAGACATAAAAGACGATTAATGTATACCACAAATAATGAAGAAAGCGACAAGCGATAAATCAAAGAACATTGAATGCTTAAATCAATACGTTTCTCTCTCTCTCTCTCTCTCTCTCTCTCTCTCTCTCTCTCTCTCTCTCTCTCTCTCTCTCTCTCTCTCTTGCTTCCATGACGACTTTTTCCGAAAATTGTCTTGAAGACTTTTTCGGAAGATTGTCGCTGAAGACTTTACACTCCGATAGTCTTTTACTGTCTTCAGAACGTGGGAATTTAAGAAAAATGAAATTTCGAATTTCAAAAAATGAGAAATTTCGAAAAATCATCCAACCTAGGCAACCTAGGGTATATAAGAAAGGGATTCGGTTGCCACGTTCATTGAGAACTGCAGGTAAGTCTAGGAAGGTCCTTTGTGTATAAGGTAAGTTTGGCGGACCTAGTTCTCAATTAGAAGCAACGATGCCGAAGACTCTCAAGAGGAAAGCTGTGGGTGAGGATGAGCGGAGAGGGAACTCCCCGAAGAAAAGAAGACTTGTCGCCGAGAAGAAACCAGGAATGTCTACAGCTGCTACGAAGAGGAAACGGTTGGATGAAGAGTCCTGGATGGATGAAGAGTCCTGTATGGATGAAGAGTCCGGGATGTCCCCAAAGAAGATGAAGCTGGAACCAGAAATTGAGCCACATAGATTGCTGAAGAGGAGGGATATCAGGATAGAAAGACTCCTTGGAGAAGGCTCCTACGGGAAGGTGTTCAGGTGCAGGATCAGATGTAAACGTGATTGGAAGGATGGTGTGCTGAAGGTGATGAAGGCTGATGGACTTGCGCACAGAGAAGCTTTCATCAGAGAAGCAGAAAGTCTGGAGGAGCTGGCTGGAATGGAAGGTGTTCCTGTTCTTTATGGAAGCTGGGACACGAAGAGAGAGGTGGCCATTGCCATGTCTTACAATGGCGGCTGCACTTTGGCTCAGTTTATGCGTAAATACGCATATGATGTGCATAGGATTTATGGTGTGTTGGCTAAGGTGGCGCAGATTCTTGAAGACATCCACAGGACAGGTGTTGGTCATAATGATTTGCATGCTGGCAATGTAATGATCGATGAGACTGTGTGCCCGCAAGACCCAGTGGCCACTATCATCGATTTTGGCTTTTGCTTGCCTTTTGGAAGCACGCTGTTTCCAAGGCCAATTAAGAACTTCCAGCGCTATCATTATGACCCAGTGCTCAGCAGGGATTGCGGACCAACAAGCCCAGAGACTGATATCTTCTCCTTTGGGAAGCTATTGCAGAAAATTCCAAGATGTGGACAGAGTGAAGTTCTTAAGAACCTGATCAGCAGGAGCTTGTCAAGAAACGCTGAGCGGCGGCCATCTTTGGAGGAGTTGAGCAGGACCTTGAGGATGTTGCAGGAGTTGGGGAGGACCAGTAACAGGTTTGTTCAGTTTATTTGTAATCTTTGGAATAAGGTAGTGGACTGTTACTACGGTCTGTAGGGGGAATATTTAGTTTGGGCTTTATTTCAAGTAGCAATTTTATTTGTGAGGAATTCTTTCTTAGCTTATTAATTTCCTGTGAAATTAATAATCTAGGAATAACACCTTTTGAAAGGGGAGAAGCTTGACTTCTCCGGGGGTTTTTTCCCTCCCAATACTGGCTCCCTTGTCGTGGGGGGAGGGCTTACGAGTCAATAACCATTGGCTCAACCAAATGCCAGTACTTTTTTTTTTTATGAAGAGTATTTTTTTTCTTTCTTATATCATAAGCTTTTTTAGGAGTTGTTGGCCTGTCTGGCATCAAGATTTTTGCTGTATACAGTAGAGGTGTCTGCGCTCTCTCCCCTCCGTTGAAATGTTATTCGTGTAAAAGTGCTTCGGTTTTCTTTTTCGGAAGTCAGTTATAATTTCCGCTTTCCATCTTATTTTTTAGTTTGATCTCTTCCACCGAAAGTTATTCAAATGAGCCTCATTCCTATTTTCGATTTTTCATTTCAAGTCATATTAGCCACTATATTAGTAATCAAAATCATTAAATTCTTGTGGTTATAGCACATTTTCCCTACTTGTTAAAGATTTCAAGATCATTCTTAGGTTTCCTCGATTTTCCTTATCGTTTCACTTTGGTACGCCAGATATATCTGATTTGAATTTCATATATATATATATATATATATATATATATATATATATATATATATATATATATATATATATATATATATATATATATATATATATATATATATCACCAGTGAAGGTGGCAGCACCAAGTAGGCCGTTCTTAGAATCCATTTATCATTAATACAGAAGTTTCGTGATTATCATTATCACATCTTCCAGAACTACAAATAAGAAACATTGATATAAAATATATATGAATTCATATAAGAAGTAAGAATTAGTAAAATTCAACTGAAAATTCAAGGAAATATATGCGTAAAACAAAAGTAGAATCAACCTTACAGATACGCAATTTGAAACTAAATGGCATCAACAAATATAGCACAAAGCGAAGAAGGCTATGACTAGTACATTTGATTGGGGGAAGCTTGGGTGTTTAACGATGGAAATAGTCTTTTAATCAGTAATGTCTATAGAATAGGCAAGTCGTGGTTATTATATACTTGCCCTATAATGTTGAAATCTTTATTATCAATATTTATTTTACACATTTTGGCATGATTGCGAATATTTGAATGTTCTGGGATAGATATTCTGCAACCTGTTTGAAAACTCAAACCTCTATGAGAATCAATTCTTACCTTCAACATCCTCTTGGTAGATGCTACGTAGGTCTCAGAGTTACACTTTGGGCAAATATATCGATACACTACACCAAAAGCCATCAATGGACTCAATCGATCCTTAAAAGGAAAATCAACCCAACTGTGAGAGTTTTCTTAGAAACTACGTTTACTTCAACAGCTGGAAAATGTTGTATGATTTTTGTAAACATTTGTCTGAGGGAATCACCAAGAACTAAAGGAAAATGCATAAAATTTGACTTTAGGTGCTGTTGCTATTTTTGGAGTCTGAGCCAATCTAGCATTGAATAATTTGTTTAGATGCTTAAAAGATAATTTAGTCGGAAAACAGTTTTTCATAAAATAATCACATAAATAAAATACTTTTGTATGAGAAATTCCCAAAATTTCTGTGGAAAAAAGTGAAAATAGAGTTTAATTTAAAATCATAAAAACAAGAATCATTATTATTCGAACGTAATCCAGTAAAAGTCTTTTTCTAAAAACGGGGTATTAGAATCTCTCTCTCTCTCTAGATATTACATATTTAAAAAAGGTAGATTATTTCCTTCTTATTTTTCGAAGGTGCACTTTATATTATTGTGCTGCAAATTGGTACAATCCATGATTGAGTGAGCACAGAATTCATTTCTGAATATAGCAAAGGTGTCATCAACATCTCTGACATAAAATAGGGGATGATATCTCAAAGGGCAATTTTCGAGCATTGTCTCTCCCAAGGAGCACATAAAAAAAGATATCATTAGTGGGTCCTAGAAGGGAACCCATAACCATCCCGTGTACTTGCTTATGCAAATTATTGTTAAAAACAAAAGCAGCGTCCAGCATCGCACACTCCATATGTTTCTTAAAAGACGAGCTTTTAAAAGTATTAAAAATGCCATGAGATTCTGGAAGTAATTTGTTTGGAATAAATTGTTTCTTCCACAGGTACATTCGTGAATAATGATTCAACATCTAGACTGGTCATAAAAAGATCTGAGTCCTGAGATATCATGGCTTCCTTGAATGCATAAGAGTTTCTTAATGAAAATGTATTTTTTTTAAGAGGTTTTAGAGAGAGAATGATAAAATTCGCTACTTTGTAGTTTGGTGTATTTAAAGGGAGATAAAATAGGCCTCGGCAGAATTATAGGCTTGTATATTTTGGGCAACCAGCATTTAATATGGGTTACCCAAAATCCACAAGCCTAATATTCTGCTGAGGTCAAATTTATCTTTAAATACACCAAACTACAAAGTAGCTGAATTTATCATTCCCTCACTAGAACCTCTTACAAAAAATACATTTTCACTGAGTAACTCTTATGCATTTAAGGAAGCCATAATATCTCAAGACTCAAATATTTTTATGAATAGTCTTGATGTTGAGTCATTATTCACGGATGTGCCTGTGGAAGGAACAATTGATAATATTTCCAACAAATTACTTCCTGAACCTAATGCCACTTTTAATGCTTTTAAAAACGACTTTTAAGAAACATATGGAGTTGGCGGTGCTGGACACTGCTTTTGTTTTTAACAATAAAATTGCATAAGCAAGTACACAGGATGGCTATGGGTTCCCCTCTAGGACCCACTAATGATATCTTTTTTATGTGCTCCCTGGAGGAGACCATGCTCGAAAATTGCCCTTTGAGATATCATCCCCTTGTTTTATGTCATATATGTTGATGACCCTTTTGCTATATTCAGAAATGAATTCTGTGTTGAGTCATTTATGTATTTTGCCAATTTGCAGCACAATAATATACAGGTCACCTTAGCAAAGGAGGAATGGAATAAACTACCTTTTTTAGAAGTGTTACTATCAAAAGAGAGAGAATGTTCTAATACCCCGTTTTTAGAAAATAGACTTTTACTGGATTACGTTCGATTACTAATAGCTCTTGTTTTCATGATTTTAACTTAAACTCTATTTTTACTCTTCTCCACAAAACATTCCTTCTTACTTCTAGTTAGGAATTTTCTCATACAGATGTATTTTATTTATGTGATTATTTTAAGAAAAACTGTTTTTCGATTAAATTATCTTTTAAGCATCTTAACAAATGATTTAATGATACATTGGCTCAAACTCTATAAATAGCAACAGTACCTAAACTCAAATTTTATGAATTTTCCTTTTTTTTCTTGGTGATTCCCTCAGACAAAATTTTATAAAAATCATACTAACAATTTCTAGGGGTTGAAGTAAACTTAATTCCTGAGAATCCTCTAACAATTGGATCGTTTTTTTTTTTTCCTTTTAAGGATCGATTGAGTCCTTTGATGTCTTTTGGTGCAGTGTATCGATATATTTGCCCAAAATGTACCTGTGGGATCTACGTAGGATCTACCAAGAGGATGTTGAAGGTCAAAATTGATCCTCAAATTATAATTCCACCGTTTGTAGGAATCTTCAAATCATCATCATAATTATTTTCGTATGACCACTTTATGAAAAATATAATTATTTCAGCAAGTTCTTTGCTATTAATATGCATAACATAATAATGATAATGATATGGAATTAAAGGTATCTCGCCAACTGACTTAGATTCTTCCATCGTTTTATTTTCGATTTAAACATACGCTGTAAATTTTACTTTTCGCATTTATTTTTAATTGCAATATATATATATATATATATATATATATATATATATATATATATATATATATATATATATATATTTAAATCAACAAAACCCAAAATGAGAGAATCTGAGCCAATTTGCAAAATATCTTTATTACTATTATTATTTTTTAATTATAAAAAAATAATTAAAAGCCATAAAAACAAAGGTCGTTTCAATTGAATATACAAAAATCCAAACGACCAAATTAGTGGAGTGCAATCTTATATAAAATCGAATAACACCTAAATAGATATATGAAGAAATGTTTTTAAAATAGTAATCACAACGACATTGCAAACAAGACTTGTTTACAAAAGTAATAAAAAGAAAATATCTTTCTAACAAATTACATTGACATAGACAAATAGTTGTCTAATAATTCATAGTCGCCAACAAGTTCCGTAAATCAAATCAACAAGACATAAAAGACGATTAATGTATACCACAAATAATGAAGAAAGCGACAAGCGATAAATCAAAGAACATTGAATGCTTAAATCAATACGTTTCTCTCTCTCTCTCTCTCTCTCTCTCTCTCTCTCTCTCTCTCTCTCTCTCTCTCTCTCTCTCTCTCTCTCTGCTTCCATGACGACTTTTTCCGAAAATTGTCTTGAAGACTTTTTCGGAAGATTGTCGCTGAAGACTTTACACTCCGATAGTCTTTTACTGTCTTCAGAACGTGGGAATTTAAGAAAAATGAAATTTCGAATTTCAAAAAATGAGAAATTTCGAAAAATCATCCAACCTAGGCAACCTAGGGTATATAAGAAAGGGATTCGGTTGCCACGTTCATTGAGAACTGCAGGTAAGTCTAGGAAGGTCCTTTGTGTATAAGGTAAGTTTGGCGGACCTAGTTCTCAATTAGAAGCAACGATGCCGAAGACTCTCAAGAGGAAAGCTGTGGGTGAGGATGAGCGGAGAGGGAACTCCCCGAAGAAAAGAAGACTTGTCGCCGAGAAGAAACCAGGAATGTCTACAGCTGCTACGAAGAGGAAACGGTTGGATGAAGAGTCCTGGATGGATGAAGAGTCCTGTATGGATGAAGAGTCCGGGATGTCCCCAAAGAAGATGAAGCTGGAACCAGAAATTGAGCCACATAGATTGCTGAAGAGGAGGGATATCAGGATAGAAAGACTCCTTGGAGAAGGCTCCTACGGGAAGGTGTTCAGGTGCAGGATCAGATGTAAACGTGATTGGAAGGATGGTGTGCTGAAGGTGATGAAGGCTGATGGACTTGCGCACAGAGAAGCTTTCATCAGAGAAGCAGAAAGTCTGGAGGAGCTGGCTGGAATGGAAGGTGTTCCTGTTCTTTATGGAAGCTGGGACACGAAGAGAGAGGTGGCCATTGCCATGTCTTACAATGGCGGCTGCACTTTGGCTCAGTTTATGCGTAAATACGCATATGATGTGCATAGGATTTATGGTGTGTTGGCTAAGGTGGCGCAGATTCTTGAAGACATCCACAGGACAGGTGTTGGTCATAATGATTTGCATGCTGGCAATGTAATGATCGATGAGACTGTGTGCCCGCAAGACCCAGTGGCCACTATCATCGATTTTGGCTTTTGCTTGCCTTTTGGAAGCACGCTGTTTCCAAGGCCAATTAAGAACTTCCAGCGCTATCATTATGACCCAGTGCTCAGCAGGGATTGCGGACCAACAAGCCCAGAGACTGATATCTTCTCCTTTGGGAAGCTATTGCAGAAAATTCCAAGATGTGGACAGAGTGAAGTTCTTAAGAACCTGATCAGCAGGAGCTTGTCAAGAAACGCTGAGCGGCGGCCATCTTTGGAGGAGTTGAGCAGGACCTTGAGGATGTTGCAGGAGTTGGGGAGGACCAGTAACAGGTTTGTTCAGTTTATTTGTAATCTTTGGAATAAGGTAGTGGACTGTTACTACGGTCTGTAGGGGGAATATTTAGTTTGGGCTTTATTTCAAGTAGCAATTTTATTTGTGAGGAATTCTTTCTTAGCTTATTAATTTCCTGTGAAATTAATAATCTAGGAATAACACCTTTTGAAAGGGGAGAAGCTTGACTTCTCCGGGGGTTTTTTCCCTCCCAATACTGGCTCCCTTGTCGTGGGGGGAGGGCTTACGAGTCAATAACCATTGGCTCAACCAAATGCCAGTACTTTTTTTTTTTTATGAAGAGTATTTTTTTTCTTTCTTATATCATAAGCTTTTTTAGGAGTTGTTGGCCTGTCTGGCATCAAGATTTTTGCTGTATACAGTAGAGGTGTCTGCGCTCTCTCCCCTCCGTTGAAATGTTATTCGTGTAAAAGTGCTTCGGTTTTCTTTTTCGGAAGTCAGTTATAATTTCCGCTTTCCATCTTATTTTTTAGTTTGATCTCTTCCACCGAAAGTTATTCAAATGAGCCTCATTCCTATTTTCGATTTTTCATTTCAAGTCATATTAGCCACTATATTAGTAATCAAAATCATTAAATTCTTGTGGTTATAGCACATTTTCCCTACTTGTTAAAGATTTCAAGATCATTCTTAGGTTTCCTCGATTTTCCTTATCGTTTCACTTTGGTACGCCAGATATATCTGATTTGAATTTCATATATATATATATATATATATATATATATATATATATATATATATATATATATATATATATATATATATATATATATATATATATCACCAGTGGGTTGGCCAGGGCACCAGCCACCCGTTGAGATACTACCGCTAGAGAGTTATGGGGTCTTTTGACTGGCCAGATAGTACTACATTGGATCCTTCTCTCTGGTTACGGTTCATTTTCCCTTTGCCTACATACACACTGAATAGTCTGGCATATTCTTTACATATTCTCCTCTATCCTCATACACCTGACAACACAGATTACCAAACAATTCTTCATCACCCAAGGGGTTACTGCACTGTAATTGTTCAGTGCCACTTTCCTCTTGGTAAGGGTAGAAGAGACTCTTTAGCTATGGTAAGCAACTCTTCTAGGAGAAGGACACTCCAAAATCAAACCACTGTTCTCTAGTCTTGGGTAGTGCCATAGCCTCTGTACCATGGCCTTTCACTCTCTTGGGTTAGAGTTCTCTTGCTTGAGGGTACACTCGAGCACACTCTCCTATCTTATTTCTCTTCCTCTTGTTTTGTTAAAGTTTTTATAGTTTATATAGGAGATATTTATTGTTGTTACTCTTCTTAGAATATTTTATTTTCCTTTTTTCCTTTCCGCACTGAGCTATTTTCCCTGTTGGAGCCCCTGGGCTTATAGCATACTGCTTTTCCAACTAGGGTTGTAGCTTAGTAAGTAATAATAATAATAATAATAATAATAATGATTTGCATGCTGGCAATGTAATGATCGATGAGACTGTGTGCCCGCAAGACCCAGTGGCCACTATCATCGATTTTGGCTTTTGCTTGCCTTTTGGAAGCACGCTGTTTCCAAGGCCAATTAAGAACTTCCAGCGCTATCATTATGACCCAGTGCTCAGCAGGGATTGCGGACCAACAAGCCCAGAGACTGATATCTTCTCCTTTGGGAAGCTATTGCAGAAAATTCCAAGATGTGGACAGAGTGAAGTTCTTAAGAACCTGATCAGCAGGAGCTTGTCAAGAAATGCTGAGCGGCGGCCATCTTTGGAGGAGTTGAGCAGGACCTTGAGGATGTTGCAGGAGTTGGGGAGGACCAGTAACAGGTTTGTTCAGTTTATTTGTAATCTTTGGAATAAGGTAGTGGACTGTTACTACGGTCTGTAGGGGGAATATTTAGTTTGGGCTTTATTTCAAGTAGCAATTTTATTTGTGAGGAATTCTTTCTTAGCTTATTAATTTCCTGTGAAATTAATAATCTAGGAATAACACCTTTTGAAAGGGGAGAAGCTTGACTTCTCCGGGGGTTTTTTCCCTCCCAATACTGGCTCCCTTGTCGTGGGGGGAGGGCTTACGAGTCAATAACCATTGGCTCAACCAAATGCCAGTACTTTTTTTTTTTTTATGAAGAGTATTTTTTTTCTTTCTTATATCATAAGCTTTTTTAGGAGTTGTTGGCCTGTCTGGTATCAAGATTTTTGCTGTATACAGTAGAGGTGTCTGCGCTCTCTCCCCTCCGTTGAAATGTTATTCGTGTAAAAGTGCTTCGGTTTTCTTTTTCGGAAGTCAGTTATAATTTCCGCTTTCCATCTTATTTTTTAGTTTGATCTCTTCCACCGAAAGTTATTCAAATGAGCCTCATTCCTATTTTCGATTTTTCATTTCAAGTCATATTAGCCACTATATTAGTAATCAAAATCATTAAATTCTTGTGGTTATAGCACATTTTCCCTACTTGTTAACGATTTCAAGATCATTCTTAGGTTTCCTCGATTTTCCTTATCGTTTCACTTTGGTACGCTAGATATATCTGATTTGAATTTCATATATATATATATATATATATATATATATATATATATATATATATATATATATATATATATATATATATATATATATATATATATATATATATCACCAGTGAAGGTGGCAGCACCAAGTAGGCCGTTCTTAGAATCCATTTATCATTAATACAGAAGTTTCGTGATTATCATTATCACATCTTCCAGAACTACAAATAAGAAACATTGATATAAAATATATATGAATTCATATAAGAAGTAAGAATTGGTAAAATTCAACTGAAAATTCAAGGAAATATATGCGTAAAACAAAAGTAGAATCAACCTTACAGATACGCAATTTGAAACTAAATGGCATCAACAAATATAGCACAAAGCGAAGAAGGCTATGACTAGTACATTTGATTGGGGGAAGCTTGGGTGTTTAACGATGGAAATAGTCTTTTAATCAGTAATGTCTATAGAATAGGCAAGTCGTGGTTATTATATACTTGCCCTATAATGTTGAAATCTTTATTATCAATATTTATTTTACACATTTTGGCATGATTGCGAATATTTGAATGTTCTGGGATAGATATTCTGCAACCTGTTTGAAAACTCAAACCTCTATGAGAATCAATTCTTACCTTCAACATCCTCTTGGTAGATGCTACGTAGGTCTCAGAGTTACACTTTGGGCAAATATATCGATACACTACACCAAAAGCCATCAATGGACTCAATCGATCCTTAAAAGGAAAATCAACCCAACTGTGAGAGTTTTCTTAGAAACTACGTTTACTTCAACAGCTGGAAAATGTTGTATGATTTTTGTAAACATTTGTCTGAGGGAATCACCAAGAACTAAAGGAAAATGCATAAAATTTGACTTTAGGTGCTGTTGCTATTTTTGGAGTCTGAGCCAATCTAGCATTGAATAATTTGTTTAGATGCTTAAAAGATAATTTAGTCGGAAAACAGTTTTTCATAAAATAATCACATAAATAAAATACTTTTGTATGAGAAATTCCCAAAATTTCTGTGGAAAAAAGTGAAAATAGAGTTTAATTTAAAATCATAAAAACAAGAATCATTATTATTCGAACGTAATCCAGTAAAAGTCTTTTTCTAAAAACGGGGTATTAGAATCTCTCTCTCTCTCTAGATATTACATATTTAAAAAAGGTAGATTATTTCCTTCTTATTTTTCGAAGGTGCACTTTATATTATTGTGCTGCAAATTGGTACAATCCATGATTGAGTGAGCACAGAATTCATTTCTGAATATAGCAAAGGTGTCATCAACATCTCTGACATAAAATAGGGGATGATATCTCAAAGGGCAATTTTCGAGCATTGTCTCTCCCAAGGAGCACATAAAAAAAGATATCATTAGTGGGTCCTAGAAGGGAACCCATAACCATCCCGTGTACTTGCTTATGCAAATTATTGTTAAAAACAAAAGCAGCGTCCAGCATCGCCAACTCCATATGTTTCTTAAAAGACGAGCTTTTAAAAGTATTAAAAATGCCATGAGATTCTGGAAGTAATTTGTTTGGAATAAATTGTTTCTTCCACAGGTACATTCGTGAATAATGATTCAACATCTAGACTGGTCATAAAAAGATCTGAGTCCTGAGATATCATGGCTTCCTTGAATGCATAAGAGTTTCTTAATGAAAATGTATTTTTTTTAAGAGGTTTTAGAGAGAGAATGATAAAATTCGCTACTTTGTAGTTTGGTGTATTTAAAGGGAGATAAAATAGGCCTCGGCAGAATTATAGGCTTGTATATTTTGGGCAACCAGCATTTAATATGGGTTACCCAAAATCCACAAGCCTAATATTCTGCTGAGGTCAAATTTATCTTTAAATACACCAAACTACAAAGTAGCTGAATTTATCATTCCCTCACTAGAACCTCTTACAAAAAATACATTTTCACTGAGTAACTCTTATGCATTTAAGGAAGCCATAATATCTCAAGACTCAAATATTTTTATGAATAGTCTTGATGTTGAGTCATTATTCACGGATGTGCCTGTGGAAGGAACAATTGATAATATTTCCAACAAATTACTTCCTGAACCTAATGCCACTTTTAATGCTTTTAAAAACGACTTTTAAGAAACATATGGAGTTGGCGGTGCTGGACACTGCTTTTGTTTTTAACAATAAAATTGCATAAGCAAGTACACAGGATGGCTATGGGTTCCCCTCTAGGACCCACTAATGATATCTTTTTTATGTGCTCCCTGGAGGAGACCATGCTCGAAAATTGCCCTTTGAGATATCATCCCCTTGTTTTATGTCATATATGTTGATGACCCTTTTGCTATATTCAGAAATGAATTCTGTGTTGAGTCATTTATGTATTTTGCCAATTTGCAGCACAATAATATACAGGTCACCTTAGCAAAGGAGGAATGGAATAAACTACCTTTTTTAGAAGTGTTACTATCAAAAGAGAGAGAATGTTCTAATACCCCGTTTTTAGAAAATAGACTTTTACTGGATTACGTTCGATTACTAATAGCTCTTGTTTTCATGATTTTAACTTAAACTCTATTTTTACTCTTCTCCACAAAACATTCCTTCTTACTTCTAGTTAGGAATTTTCTCATACAGATGTATTTTATTTATGTGATTATTTTAAGAAAAACTGTTTTTCGATTAAATTATCTTTTAAGCATCTTAACAAATGATTTAATGATACATTGGCTCAAACTCTATAAATAGCAACAGTACCTAAACTCAAATTTTATGAATTTTCCTTTTTTTTCTTGGTGATTCCCTCAGACAAAATTTTATAAAAATCATACTAACAATTTCTAGGGGTTGAAGTAAACTTAATTCCTGAGAATCCTCTAACAATTGGATCGTTTTTTTTTTTCCTTTTAAGGATCGATTGAGTCCTTTGATGTCTTTTGGTGCAGTGTATCGATATATTTGCCCAAAATGTACCTGTGGGATCTACGTAGGATCTACCAAGAGGATGTTGAAGGTCAAAATTGATCCTCAAATTATAATTCCACCGTTTGTAGGAATCTTCAAATCATCATCATAATTATTTTCGTATGACCACTTTATGAAAAATATAATTATTTCAGCAAGTTCTTTGCTATTAATATGCATAACATAATAATGATAATGATATGGAATTAAAGGTATCTCGCCAACTGACTTAGATTCTTCCATCGTTTTATTTTCGATTTAAACATACGCTGTAAATTTTACTTTTCGCATTTATTTTTAATTGCAATATATATATATATATATATATATATATATATATATATATATATATATATATATATATATATATATATATATATATATATATATATATATCAACAAAACCCAAAATGAGAGAATCTGAGCCAATTTGCAAAATATCTTTATTACTATTATTATTTTTTAATTATAAAAAAATAATTAAAAGCCATAAAAACAAAGGTCGTTTCAATTGAATATACAAAAATCCAAACGACCAAATTAGTGGAGTGCAATCTTATATAAAATCGAATAACACCTAAATAGATATATGAAGAAATGTTTTTAAAATAGTAATCACAACGACATTGCAAACAAGACTTGTTTACAAAAGTAATAAAAAGAAAATATCTTTCTAACAAATTACATTGACATAGACAAATAGTTGTCTAATAATTCATAGTCGCCAACAAGTTCCGTAAATCAAATCAACAAGACATAAAAGACGATTAATGTATACCACAAATAATGAAGAAAGCGACAAGCGATAAATCAAAGAACATTGAATGCTTAAATCAATACGTTTCTCTCTCTCTCTCTCTCTCTCTCTCTCTCTCTCTCTCTCTCTCTCTCTCTCTCTCTCTCTCTCTCTCTCTCTGCTTCCATGACGACTTTTTCCGAAAATTGTCTTGAAGACTTTTTCGGAAGATTGTCGCTGAAGACTTTACACTCCGATAGTCTTTTACTGTCTTCAGAACGTGGGAATTTAAGAAAAATGAAATTTCGAATTTCAAAAAATGAGAAATTTCGAAAAATCATCCAACCTAGGCAACCTAGGGTATATAAGAAAGGGATTCGGTTGCCACGTTCATTGAGAACTGCAGGTAAGTCTAGGAAGGTCCTTTGTGTATAAGGTAAGTTTGGCGGACCTAGTTCTCAATTAGAAGCAACGATGCCGAAGACTCTCAAGAGGAAAGCTGTGGGTGAGGATGAGCGGAGAGGGAACTCCCCGAAGAAAAGAAGACTTGTCGCCGAGAAGAAACCAGGAATGTCTACAGCTGCTACGAAGAGGAAACGGTTGGATGAAGAGTCCTGGATGGATGAAGAGTCCTGTATGGATGAAGAGTCCGGGATGTCCCCAAAGAAGATGAAGCTGGAACCAGAAATTGAGCCACATAGATTGCTGAAGAGGAGGGATATCAGGATAGAAAGACTCCTTGGAGAAGGCTCCTACGGGAAGGTGTTCAGGTGCAGGATCAGATGTAAACGTGATTGGAAGGATGGTGTGCTGAAGGTGATGAAGGCTGATGGACTTGCGCACAGAGAAGCTTTCATCAGAGAAGCAGAAAGTCTGGAGGAGCTGGCTGGAATGGAAGGTGTTCCTGTTCTTTATGGAAGCTGGGACACGAAGAGAGAGGTGGCCATTGCCATGTCTTACAATGGCGGCTGCACTTTGGCTCAGTTTATGCGTAAATACGCATATGATGTGCATAGGATTTATGGTGTGTTGGCTAAGGTGGCGCAGATTCTTGAAGACATCCACAGGACTGGTGTTGGTCATAATGATTTGCATGCTGGCAATGTAATGATCGATGAGACTGTGTGCCCGCAAGACCCAGTGGCCACTATCATCGATTTTGGCTTTTGCTTGCCTTTTGGAAGCACGCTGTTTCCAAGGCCAATTAAGAACTTCCAGCGCTATCATTATGACCCAGTGCTCAGCAGGGATTGCGGACCAACAAGCCCAGAGACTGATATCTTCTCCTTTGGGAAGCTATTGCAGAAAATTCCAAGATGTGGACAGAGTGAAGTTCTTAAGAACCTGATCAGCAGGAGCTTGTCAAGAAACGCTGAGCGGCGGCCATCTTTGGAGGAGTTGAGCAGGACCTTGAGGATGTTGCAGGAGTTGGGGAGGACCAGTAACAGGTTTGTTCAGTTTATTTGTAATCTTTGGAATAAGGTAGTGGACTGTTACTACGGTCTGTAGGGGGAATATTTAGTTTGGGCTTTATTTCAAGTAGCAATTTTATTTGTGAGGAATTCTTTCTTAGCTTATTAATTTCCTGTGAAATTAATAATCTAGGAATAACACCTTTTGAAAGGGGAGAAGCTTGACTTCTCCGGGGGTTTTTTCCCTCCCAATACTGGCTCCCTTGTCGTGGGGGGAGGGCTTACGAGTCAACAACCATTGGCTCAACCAAATGCCAGTACTTTTTTTTTTTTATGAAGAGTATTTTTTTTCTTTCTTATATCATAAGCTTTTTTAGGAGTTGTTGGCCTGTCTGGCATCAAGATTTTTGCTGTATACAGTAGAGGTGTCTGCGCTCTCTCCCCTCCGTTGAAATGTTATTCGTGTAAAAGTGCTTCGGTTTTCTTTTTCGGAAGTCAGTTATAATTTCCGCTTTCCATCTTATTTTTTAGTTTGATCTCTTCCACCGAAAGTTATTCAAATGAGCCTCATTCCTATTTTCGATTTTTCATTTCAAGTCATATTAGCCACTATATTAGTAATCAAAATCATTAAATTCTTGTGGTTATAGCACATTTTCCATACTTGTTAAAGATTTCAAGATCATTCTTAGGTTTCCTCGATTTTCCTTATCGTTTCACTTTGGTACGCCAGATATATCTGATTTGAATTTCATATATATATATATATATATATATATATATATATATATATATATATATATATATATATATATATATATATATATATATATATATATATATATATATATATATATATATATATATATATCACCAGTGAAGGTGGCAGCACCAAGTAGGCCGTTCTTAGAATCCATTTATCATTAATACAGAAGTTTCGTGATTATCATTATCACATCTTCCAGAACTACAAATAAGAAACATTGATATAAAATATATATGAATTCATATAAGAAGTAAGAATTAGTAAAATTCAACTGAAAATTCAAGGAAATATATGCGTAAAACAAAAGTAGAATAAACCTTACAGATACGCAATTTGAAACTAAATGGCATCAACAAATATAGCACAAAGCGAAGAAGGCTATGACTAGTACATTTGATTGGGGGAAGCTTGGGTGTTTAACGATGGAAATAGTCTTTTAATCAGTAATGTCTATAGAATAGGTTAATCGAAGTTATTAGATACTTGTCCTATAAATCTGAAATATTTATTATCAATATTTATTTTTATATATTTTGGCATGATTGCAAATATTTGAATATTCTGGGATAGATATTCTGCAACCTGTTTGAAAACTCAAACCTCTATGAGAATCAATTCTTACCTTCAACATCCTCTTGGTAGATGCTACGTAGGTCTCAGAGTTACACTTTGGGCAAATATATCGATACACTACACCAAAAGCCATCAATGGACTCAATCGATCCTTAAAAGGAAAATCAACCCAACTGTGAGAGTTTTCTTAGAAACTACGTTTACTTCAACAGTTGGAAAATGTTGTTGTATGAGTTTTGTAAACTTTTGTCTGAGGGAATCACCAAGAACTAAAGGAAAATGCATAAAATTTGAGTTTAGGTGTTGTTATTTTTGGAGTCTGAGCCAATCTATCATTGAATAATTTGTTTAGATGCTTAAAAGATAATTTAGTCGGAAAACAGTTTTTCATAAAATAATCACATAAATAAAATACTTTTGTATGAGAAATTCCCAAAATTTCTGTGGAAAAAAGTGAAAATAGAGTTTCATTTAAAATCATAAAAACAAGAACCATTATTATTCGAACGTAATCCAGTAAAAGTCTTTTTTATAAAAATCGTGATTTCAAAATCTCCTCTCTCTCTAATATTACACATTTAAAAAAGGTAGATTATTTCCTTCATACTTTTCGAAAGTGAACTTTATACCATTGTGCTGAAAATTGGCAAAATCCATGAATGAGTCAGCAGAGAATTCATTTCTGAATAGAGGGAAGGTGTCATCAACATATCTGACATAAAATAGGGATGATATCTCAAAGGGCAATTTTCGAGCTTGGTCTCTTCCAAGGAGCACATAAAAAAAGATATCATTAGTGGGTCCTAGAGGGGAACCCATAGCCATTCTGTCCACTTGATTATGCACATTATTGTTAAAAACAAAATCAGTGTCCAGCACCGCCAACTCCATATGTTTCTTAAAAGACGTGTTTTTAAAAGCATTAAAAATGCCATTAGATTCTGGAAGTAATTTGTTTGGAATAATATCAATTGTTCCTTCCACAGGTACATTCGTGAATAATGACTCAACACCAAGACTAGTTATAAAAAGATTTGAGTCCTGAGATATTATGGCTCCCTTAAATGCATAAGAGTTACTCAGTGAAAATTTATTTTTTTGTAAGAGGTTCAAGTAAGGGAATGATAAAATTTGCTACTTTGTACTTTGGTGTATTTAAAGGGAGATAGAATAGGCCTCGGCAGAATTTTAGGCTTGTAGATTTTGGGCAACAGCATTTTATATGGGTTGCCCAAAATCCATAAGCCTAATATTCCGCTGAGGCCTATTTTATCTTCTTTAAGTACACCAAAGTACAAAGTAGCTAAATTTATCATTCCCTCACTAGAATCTCTTTCAAAAAATACATTTTCACTGAGTAACTCTTATGCATTTAAGGAAGCCATAATATCCCAGGACTCAAATATTTTTATGAATAGTCTTGATGTTGAGTCATTATTCACGAATGTACCTGTGGAAGGAACAATTGATTCCAAACAAATTACTTCCAGAATCTAATGGCATTTTTAATGCTTTTAAAAATTCGACTTTTAAGAAACATGGAGTTGGCGATGCTGGACGCTGCTTTTGTTTTTAACAATACTTTGCATAATCAAGTGGACAGAATGGCTATGGGTTCCCCTCTAGGACCCACTAATGATATCTTTTTTTATGTGCTCCTTGGGAGAGACCATGTTCGATAATTGCCCATTGAGATATCATCCCCTATTTTATGTCAGCTATGTTGATGACATCTTCTTTCTATTCAGAAATGAATTCTGTGTTGAGTCATTCATGGATTTTGCCAATTTGCAGCACAATAATATAAAGTCCACCTTAGAAAATGAGGAATGGAATAAACTACCATTTTTAGATGTGTTAGTATCAAAAGAGAGAGAATGTTCTAATACCCCGTTTTTAGAAAAAAGACTTTTACTGGATTACGTTCGATTAATAATAGCTCTTGTTTTTATGATTTTAACTTAAACTCTATTTTTACTCTTCTCCACAGAACATTCATTCTTACTTCTAGTTAGGAATTTTCTCATACAAAAGTATTTTATTTATGTGATTATTTTAAGAAAAACTGTTTTTCGATTAAATTATCTTTTGAGCATCTTAACAAATGATTTAATGATACATTGGCTCAAACTCCATAAATAGCAACAGTACCTAAACTCAAATCTTATGAATTTTCCTTTTTTTCTTGGTGATTCCCTCAGACAAAAGTTTACAAAAATCATACTAGAACATTTTCTAGTGGTTGAAGTAAACTTAATTCCTGAGAATCCTCTAACAATTGGATACTTTTTTCCTTTTAAGGATCCATTGAGTCCTTTGATGTCTTTTGCCGTAGTGTATCGATATATTTGCCCAAAATGTACCTCTGGGATCTACGTAGGATCTACCAAGAGCATGTTGAAGGCAAGAATTGATCCTCAAATTATAATTCCACCGTATGTAGGAATCTACAAATCATCTTCATAATTATTTTCATAGGACCACTTTATGAAAAATATAAATATTTCAGCAAGTTCTTTGCTATCAATATGTATAACATAATAATGATAATGATATGGAATTAAAAGTATCTTGCCAACTGACTTAGATTCTTCCATTGGGTTATTTTCGATTTAAACATACGCTGTAAATTTTAGTTTTCGCAATTATTTTTAATTGCAAATATATATATATATATATATATATATATATATATATATATATATATATATATATATATATATATATATATATATATATATATATATAAAATATTTAAATCAACAAAACCCAAAATGAGAGAATCTGAGCCAATTTGCAAAATATCTTTATTACTATTATTACTTCTAAATTATAAAAAATAATTAAAAGTCATAAAAACAAAGTCGTTTCAATTGAATATACAAAAATCCAAACGACCAAATTAGTGGAGTGCAATCTTATATAAAATCGAATAACACCTAAATAGATATATGAAGAAATGTTTTTAAAATAGTAATCACAACGACATTGCAAACAAGACTTGTTTACAAAAGTAATAAAAAGAAAATGTCTTTCTTACAAATTACATAGACATAGACGAATAGTTGTCTAATAATTCATAGTCGCCAACAAGTTCCGTAAATCAAATCAACAAGACATAAAAGACTATTAATGTAAACCACAAATAATGAAGAAAGCGACAAGCGATAAATCGTAAGAACGTTGAATGCTTAAATCAATACGTCTCTCTCTCTCTCTCTCTCTCTCTCTCTCTCTCTCTCTCTCTCTCTCTCTCTCTCTCTCTCTCGCTTCCAGGAAGACTTTTTCAGAAGATTGTCTTGAAGACTTTTTCGGAAGATTGTCGTTGAAGACTTTGCGCTCCGATTGTCTTTTACTGTCTTCAGAAGCGTGGGAATTTAAGAAAAATGAAATTTCGAATTTCAAAAAATGAGAAATTTCGAAAAATCCTCCAACCTAGGGTATATAAGAAAGGGATTCGGTTGCCACGTTCATTGAGAACTGCAGGTAAGTCTAGGAAGGTCCTTTGTGTATAAGGTAAGTTTAGCGGACCTAGTTCTCAATTAGAAGCAACGATGCCGAAGACTCTCAAGAGGAAAGCTGTGAGTGAAGATGAGCGGGGAGGGAATTCCCCGAAGAAAAGAAGACTTGTCTCCGAGAAGAAACCAGGAATGTCTAAAGCTGCTACGAAGAGGAAACGGTTGGATGAAGAGTCCTGGATGGATGAAGAGTCCTGTATGGAAGAAGAGTCCTGGATGTCCCCGAAGAAGTTGAAGCTGGAACCAGAAATTGAGCCACATAGATTGCTGAAGAGGAGGGATATCAGGATAGAAAGACTCCTTGGAGAAGGCTCCTACGGGAAGGTGTTCAGGTGCAGGATCAGATGTAAACGTGATTGGAAGGATGGTGTGCTGAAGGTGATGAAGGCTGATGGACTTGTGCACAGAGAAGCTTTCATCAGAGAAGCAGAAAGTCTGGAGGAGCTGGCTGGAATGGAAGGTGTTCCTGTTCTTTATGGAAGCTGGGACACGAAGAGAGAGGTGGCCATTGCCATGTCTTACAATGGCGGCTGCACTTTGGCTCAGTTTATGCGTAAATACGCATATGATGTGCACAGGATTTATGGTGTGCTGGCTAAGGTGGCGCAGATTCTTGAAGACATCCACAGGACAGGTGTTGGTCATAATGATTTGCATGCTGGCAATGTAATGATCGATGAGACTGTGTGCCCGCAAGACCCAGTGGCCACTATCATCGATTTTGGCTTTTGCTTGCCTTTCGGAAGCACGCTGTTTCCAAGGCCAATTAAGAACTTCCAGCGCTATCATTATGACCCAGTGCTCAGCAGGGATTGCGGACCAACAAGCCCAGAGACTGATATCTTCTCCTTTGGGAAGCTGCTGCAGAAAATTCCAAGATGTGGACAGAGTGAGGTTCTGAAGAATCTTATCAGCAGGAGCTTGTCAAGAAACGCTGAGCGGCGGCCATCTCTGGAGGAGTTGAGCAGGACCTTGAGGATGTTGCAGGAGTTGGGGAGGACCAGTAACAGGTTTGTTCAGTTTATTTGTAATCTTTGGAATAAGGTAGTGGACTGTTACTACGGTCTGTAGGGGGAATATTTAGTTTGGGCTTTATTTCTAGTAGCAATTTTATTTGTGAGGAATTCTTTCTTAGCTTATTAATTTCCTGTGAAATTAATAATCTAGGAATAACACCTTTTGAAAGGGGAGAAGCTTGACTTCTCCGGGGGTTTTTTCCCTCCCAATACTGGCTCCCTTGTCGTGGGGGGAGGGCTTACGAGTCAACAACCATTGGCTCAACCAAATGCCAGTACTTTTTTCTTTCTTTTTTTTATGAAGGGTATTCTTTTCTAATTGCTTATATCATAAGCTTTTTTAGGACTTGGCCTGTCTGGCGCAAAGATTTTCTCTTACATTCTATTTGTGTGGTTAGTACACATTGCTTTCGCTGCCTTTCTTCCGTGGAAATATTAATCATGCAAGAACTCTTCGGTTTTCATCTTATTATTGATCAATGTCCATCCTCCATCTTGGATTTTCGGTTTAATTTCAATTCATCTTTTTTTTTCTTTATCACTACTAATCAATTTCATCTATTTTATTGTTATCATTATTAAACTTCTCTTTTTGTATATTTAATTATTTCATTTCCCCACTGAGCTAATTTCCCTGTTGGGACCCTTAGGCTTATAGCATCCTGGTTTTAGCACTTTGTTTTACTTGCGTATTCCTTCGAGATCATCCTTAGGTTTTATCATTCTTTTTTTTTCTTTTTCTTTTTTTCTATATTTGAAGGTTTTGCTTTGAAACGGTCTAAGTTGACTGTCCAGTACTTTCTTCATACTTTTGGTTAACATTTCGTTATCAATCATTATTGGTATTATTATTTTAATAATAATAATAATAATAATAATAATAATAATAATAATAATAATAATAATAATACAATAATAATAATGGTATTGTAATTAGCTACCAAATAAGAAAATAAGAGTTTAAAGTTACTCTGCGTTACGATTGATAAAAAATAAAAGGAGCCCGAATATTTGTCTAAGGTATTAAGAAATATACAGTGGATTAGAGATTCCTTTAAAAATTGGAAATCCTTTCTTTCATTCATTCACTTGTGTTATTCAAAGCAATAAAGTAATTTAGCATGCCACAGAAGACTCCTGATAATTTTAATGACGTAAGTTATAATAATGTTGTTTGAATATTTCCAAATAAAGTCTAGCCCTCAGCGAACAAAATAAAATAATTTTACCCAATCAAATCAAGTAGATATTACCGGAAGAAATTCCAGATAATTTTATATAAAGTCTAACTCATTTAAAAGAACAAAAAACATTTAATTTCAACAGAGCTAAAGTTACTCTGCGATATGATTGATAGAAAATAGAATAGCCCGAACATTTATCTAAAGTATTTAGAAATCTAGAGAGCATTCAATTTTCTTAAACATTGAAGATTCATTCTTTCATTCATCGACTGGTGTTATTCAAAGCATATAGATAGTCTTTTGAATAGAGGGAAAGCCACAATAAGAGGGAATGAATGAAGTCGTTGGAAGGTTTTTCAATTAATAAAGATATTGAACATTTTCTATATTTTCATTACATAATAACCTTCCAACGACTTCATTCATTCCCTCTTCTTGTGGCTTTCCATCTAGGAAGGAGAGAGAGAGAGAGAGAGAGAGAGAGAGAGAGAGAGAGAGAGAGAGAGAGAGAGAGAGAGAGAGAGAGAGAGAGCATCACCGCGCCAATTATAATCGCAAATAGGTAGCTAACAGCCCGACTGTATCAGCTGACAAGCAAATTGGGCTGCAATTACCACTCAATCGACCAGCCGATATATCATTGTAATTGGTGTCATCGAGGCCCTTTCAGAACACGATGCAACCTAATAGGCATGATTCATCGCATTCATTACCTGGCGAGAGTTACTCCTGAGTTCCCTAGAACGTTTCAGTAACATGCTAGTCAATAAATACTATTTTAGTCATTGCATAAATAACAGTGTGATTTTGAAGTCAGGGCAAAAGTCAATAAGGGCCATTTGATAATTGATGCAAAAATCACCTTTGAGTATTCTTGCAAAGAGAATTAATG
>NC_090751.1:19683058-19685558 GCF_036898095.1 Palaemon carinicauda | reverse complement strand
CTAATTTCAAACTGAATTATTTTCTTATTTTTTTTTCCAATCAAAATAAATTAATTTTCATATCTACGTATTTCAGCTATGCCTTTTTGGCCTTTCGCTCTAGGATACCAATTCTAAGAGTACATTTCCAGGCAGTTTCTTTATCCTCCATTTTTGCAATCTCTCTCTCTCTCTCTCTCTCTCTCTCTCTCTCTCTCTCTCTCTCTCTCTCTCTCTCTCTCTCTCTCTAAACAATTTTAGATTTTTAATAATCATTTTATGAACAGTAGAAAATTTTTAATAATCATTTTATGAAAAGTAGAAAATTTTTAATAATCATTTTATGAACAGTAGAAAATTTTCAATAATCATTTTATAAACAGTAGAAAATTATTACCTATATTTTTCTTGATCAGAGGTAATGACAATGTGCTATTTCATCCACATTTCATCCATTCCATAAGAATATCATCCAGACAGAAATTTTTTTTCGAAGACCTTTAAACATATGATGATGATATAAAATTATTTCCAGATACTTGGATCTATTATGTTATCTATATTTTTCAATCAATATCCACAAACATTGGTGCTGTAATCTACGTTACTGTGGGCACGAAAAAATTACTTCATGTCCAACATCATACTTATTTTTATCATCGACTTATTCGTTTCGAAAAATTAAATTCTCCCAGATGGTTTTAATAGCTTCAAAAAGCCGTCCTTGTTTTAACCTCCTTTTTCTAGAGATACATATTTTTTCTTTTGTTCCCCCACCCGCGGTCAACTGCTCTTGTTAAGCCATTCGTTCTGCCGCATTAACTTCATAACTTATATTTTCGTGATTCTATATTTTTTTTTTCATTTCAATATACCAAATGCGCTTTTGCTTTCCCTTTGGGCGTTGCACAGTGCCGCGTTTGGTCGGGAACCACATGTAGTCTGACCCAATTATAGCATTTAAGTTCATGTTGCGGTATCTGGCAACGTTTTATTTGGTAACTGGCAACATATCATCTGGTAGCCAATTTCCTGTATATTTGTGTTCTATCTGCTGTGACTAATGGCGCTTATGCTTCGTATGATGTGAATGTACGACAGTTCTTGTTTCCTTATTCTTTATCGACAAGATGGATGCTTATTCATTCTGGCTTTCAAGTAACTCATAATAGTAATCTTAATATTTGCGGTTATTTGAATTTCTCTGTATCATCATGCTAAAAATTTTTGTATCTGTTGTTACAAAGCTCTCGTATTCATGTCTAAATATAGGTCTATGTTAAAATCCATGTTGACAGTAAAGGTAATTTCTTCCATGAGTTCATAAACTCATATGAATGCGTATAGGAACTTGCAAAAAAATCTTATTAACCCAAAGAAATCAGTAGTTTACAATGAAGTCGACGAAGTTAACAATAACATCAAATCAAATATTATCTAGTAAAAAGGCAAAGTTTCCTTTAGTCATAGTCATGTCCGAGTTTCCAGGCTTCTCTATCCCTCGCTAGCATTGTTCCAGAATCCCCCCCTCAAAACACGGTAATATCCCAAACATTGATGAATAATGTACTCAATCAGGGCCTCAGGCAGCGACCGTACTGTATAGCCAAGCTACAACGTTCCCCCATTAGTCTCCTAATTACAATACACGAACCCTCATTTTACTGATATTCTGGTGGCACAAGAATTTCCATTTTGAGGAAAAAAAAATTATCTAATTTTCCGTTATGATAATAAAAAAAAGAATAAAATGCATTACAATGTTTATTTGCGTTTTATCTGCGATAAAATTTATCTGCGATAAAAAGTGATTTTTAAAAGAAATTTGCGAAAGAAGGGATCATATTCATGTAATGAATTGCATAGTAAAAAAGAATATAAAACATTGATGTTTATTTGCGTATTGTATAATATGAAAACTGTCTTTGCTAAATGAATATAAGGAATGAATGGAAAATCTTCGTGTAGTAAATTAGTAAAGGATTTCAATACATTTTAATTTCTAAGGATAATATAAAGTATTTCAATGTTTATTTGCATGTTATCGATACTGAAAAAAATTTTGTTAAATGAATATAGAAGGGAAACTCTTCTCGTAATGAATTTGCAAAGAATTTCACTAAAATAGGAATACCAACATTTGATGAATTAGTGAGAAAATGTATTGTAATTTTGTTTCAGAGAGCAAAGAGTTAAAGAAACCACTTAATTTATGCAATTTTTAACAGTGATAGTTTTAAAAAATCATTAGTTTTTAAAGAGTGGTCTAAACCATTTTCTGTGTTTAGACCTTTTTTTTACTCCTAATATATTTGTATATAACTATTAATTTTATTGTAATATTTTGTATATGGCTTTACAGCTGAAATAAAGAATTTGAATTTGAATTTGAATTATATATTTCGTTAGGAAAACCTTTCGTCAATTGAGCACTCAAAAGAGACGGCCTACGCCTCCATCATACAAGATTCACAAAACAACCCATACGAAAAACAAATTATAAAGCACCACCTTTAACAAC
>NC_090751.1:19665558-19673058 GCF_036898095.1 Palaemon carinicauda | reverse complement strand
TTGAGGATCATAATGACGGCAATACATTGTTGCCACATAAGCATAGACAAATGGATTAACAGATACGATGGAAATGGAGATCCAAGAACTAAATAATAATAATAATAATAATAGTAATTATAATAATGATAATAATAATAATAATAAATAATAATAATAGTGATGATAATAATAATAATAATAATAATAATAATAATAAATAATAATAATAATAGTAATAATAATAATAATAATAATAATAAAATCCACTCAGATCTTGTTTACCCGTAACACTGAAGATAATAATTCACTCCATTCCTTTAAATGCAAACATTCAAGTGACCATCATTCGTTCAGAACAAAACACGTATTTGTCCAACAACAAAAATGTCCTATACCATGGAAAAAACAAAGTCGTAGATTTTTCAGTTGAGTAACACTACCCACGCCCCCCCCCCCCCCCCCCCCCCGCGTCACCAAAACCTGAGGGGGGTAATCTAGATTACGGAAAGAGCAGCCACCCGCCTTGTCAATATCCTGAGGGAATCCATTTTGGCTCCTCCTGACGGAAGAGGCTATTTCCTGCGAGGAATTTATCCAGGTGAGAAGGTAACCGACGAGGAAATTGATCAATTTATTCATTTTTGATGACTTTTTCATTTTCGGCCTTCAAATTCTTCCCTTTTTTTTTGGTGGGGAGAAAATGGGGAGGGGGGGGTTAATTCAACGTGTCGTCAGTAGGGGGATGAAAACATATTATGAAGCCTATTTCTTGTTTATGCAAAAGGCGACGGGACGGGTAAATTCAATTTCTTAAAAGGAAGGACAGCCAGGAAATCAAAGGAAGAAGGTATAGGAAACAAAAAGGGAGAACAAGAAAGCAGGGGAAGATGAATAGAAAAATAAGAGAAAGAAAAAAGAAATAGCTGAAAGAACGAAAGAAAACTGGTTTCAATTAAAAGGAAAAATAACGACGAAACCTTCCTGGATGTGAATATGATGCCTCAGGAAGAAAACACAGAGGAGGAAGAGAATTCCAAAGAATGTCAGCTGAGAGATGGCAACCGACACCAAAATGAGCAATCGGGCCACTGCACACTGGAAGCATAAGATATGGGAGAGGAGGTGGCCTGTCGGATGCTTCGAGACTAACTGGGAAGAGGAGGGCACTAAAAGTTACTTCTATATATTTATAAAATTTGAAGTATAGATGGTACAAGTGTGTAATTTACAAAACAATATTAATGGATTAATGAAATAAAATTTTTAGATGTATCTGCTAAAAGTTTTTTTTTATTATAACACAAACACAAATGATATTTGTGTAATTAACACGCGCAACAAGCCCACACACACACACACACACCAACAACAAATGCAACTATTTCTAGTTCACTGCAGGACAAAAGCCTCATACATGTTCTAATTCATGACTGGGTTTCGCCAGTTTTTTACACCAAACTGACCAGTACGGATTAGTGATGGTGGGAGATTTTCATCTGATCTCTCACAGCAACCCAACCTAGTATGGGTGGCCCTGACTAATACATCTTTGCTTATTACTAGCTAAGCTACAAACTTAGTTTTAAAAGCAGGATGCTTTAAGGCCAAGGGCTCTAACAAGGAAAAATAGCCCAGCGAGGAAAGGAAATTAGGAAATTCTATAAGTCAGGCCTTCTCCATCCTGAGGCTCAATACTGAACAGTGTTCTAGTTTTATTCAAGCTGTGACCAAGTTGTGGAATGATCTTCCCTAATCAGGTAGTTGAATCGGTAGAACTTCAAAGTTCAAACTTGCAGCAAATGTTTTTATATTGAACAGGATGACATAAGTCTTTTTATGGTTTATATATGAAATATCTGTTTTGATGTTGTTACTGTTTTTTAAAATATGTTATTTAAATTATTCATTATTTCTCATATCGTTTTTTTCCTTATTTCCTTTCCTCACTTGGCTATTACTCCCTGTTGGAGCCATTGGGCTTATAGCTTCTTGCTTTTCAACTAGGGTTGTAGCTTAGCTAATAATAATAATAATAATAATAATAATAATAATAATAATAATAATAATAATAATAATAATATAAACTACAAGAGAAGTAATGAACGATTAACATATATTTCAAGAACAGTAAGACATCAAAATAGATTTTCATAAACTATAAAAACTTAAAAAAAAGAAGAAGAGAAATAAGATAGAGTAGTACGCCCGAGTGTAGCCCAAAGACCCCACCCCCCTGTGTCCACGTAAATCCGAAATACATTTTTACATTCAACAAAAGGATTCCAGCAATCTTTCAAAGATTTCTATAATATTGCGAGGAGAAACCTTACTCATATTTCAGCAAAATCTGGAAATATAAAATGTCATTTTCCAGATCGTTTCTCTTTATTGGAAAGAATCAATCTAGCTTAGAATACAAGCGCGGCTTTGTTGCTATGCATATAATCATAAGAGAGAGAGAGAGAGAGAGAAGAGAGAGAGAGAGAGAGAGAGAGAGAGAGAGAGATTATCCTATATTTCATCGATATTCATCAGTTTGTAAACTGATTTGATGACATGAACAGTCGTTAATTAAATCATCTTTATTTATTAGTAATTAGATCGAGAGGTAATCTTCAGCTAGCAGAGTGATACCTTTGTATTTACAGTAAATAGATCTCAATCTCATCAAACAAGTATTTTCCTGAACTATGAGAAACTACTATTGTTTACTAGATATAAAATAAAGAAGATATTTGGGTCTTCCATTTAGATCCGTACACTACAACTACTACCACAAACTTTTAATATTATTGAAATTATTGTTAATATCAGTATTATCATAAAAGCAGCAGCAGCAGCAGCCAGGCAGTAGTAGTAGTAGTAGTAGTATAGTAGTATTAGTAGTAGTAATATGGCTATAACCAACAGTCAACAGTAAGTTGAATAGCCACCAAACTACATAAAATCCTTGCAAGGATATACTCTAAATAAAAGAATAAATAAACTACCCTCTAATAAGATCCATAAAGAACTCTCCACCTTAAAACGTTGGACCACTTTCCTAAAAGAGTTGATTTTGGCTAGCTCCTCAGTCATATTTTTTTCTCTACTTCTTTCCCAAGCCCCCGCCCGCCCTCCCCCCCCCCTTTTTTTTCTAAAGGAGCCCTAAACACGCCCATTTCCTCAAGCCGCCTTCTGTCATCGGTGAAACATTTGAATATAAAAGGCCTGTCATATATTCAGGCTGGGTGGACGGGGGCCAAGAGCCTCCTTCTCTCTCACCGAGCACACACACAACACACAAAAAAAAAAAAAAGAGGTTAGGGGATATTCTTAAAAAATGCTCCGTGTAACTTTGTGTTTGGGCAGGTTTTTTTTATCTGTTTTTTTTTTTTTTTTTTTTTTTTTGTCTTGCTTTCTCTTTCTTGTGGAAATGGGTAGAGACAGGTGATCTTTATGTCTTTCGGTTAATGAGAATACTTAAGTATGAATAAGCGTCTTCTACGCATAGGCAATATATTATCTATCTCTCTCTCTCTCTCTCCTTCCTCCTCCTCTCGCTCTCTCTCTCTCTCTCTCTCTCTCTCTCTCTCTCTCTCTCGGAATGGCTGGTCAATTTACTTCTAATTTTCTGAAGTTAATAAGAAAAAAATGGTTATGAATATTTTGACATTTTAAAACATACAGTATATGACTAATCATTACTGACAAATTTTTGTTCACCGTTCAATGTTTTCTAGTGACATTAAAATTAAGAGAATATTCTTTTCACATATAACAGCATTATCTACATACTTTGAATTTTAAAAGACATACAATCACTTTATTATAAAAGCTGTAAAACAATGTTGAATGCATATATTTAATTAACCAAAACTATCATCAGTCATTATTTTCATAGTTTCAATAAAGTAGACATCCTTTTAGATGCAGATAAAATGCAAAAAATGTGTTAGAATATAGTGAGAGAGAGAGAGAGAGAGAGAGAGAGAGAGAGAGAGAGAGAGAGAGAGAGAGAGAGAGAGAGAGAGAGAGAGAATAACAACTAAGCAGAATTGTTCTGAGTCCATTTCATATAAGGAGAGAGAGAGAGAGAGAGATGAGAGAGAGAGAGAGAGAGAGGAGAGAGAGAGAAGAGGAGAGAGAGAAAGAAGAGAGAGAGAGAGAGAGAGAGAATAACAATCAAGCAGAGTTGTTCCGAGTCCATTTCACATTAGAGAGAGAGAGAGAGAGGAGAGAGAGAGAGGAGAGGAGAGAGAGAGAGAGAGAGAGAGAGAGAGAGAGATAAATTAGCAATTAAGTAGAGTTAGATTGCTGGTATATCTACGTCCACTCAACATCAGCAGATGATGGGAACCAAAATAGATTTACGTATAAATGATGACGTAGAAATTTTTTTTACCCGAATTTTTTTTTCTTCAAATTATATTGCACTCATGACAGTACCACTTTGTTTGATAAACAATCTTCTTTTATATTTTATAAGGAAACAGTGTATATATTCAATTCACATTAAATATAAATGATTGTCGTCTCGCAGATTAAGGAATTACGCAATATACACATATATATATATATATATAATAAATATATATATATATATATATATATATATATGGTATATATATATATATATATATATATATATATATATATATATATATTATATAAAATTATCGCCCCAAAGCCAATTACATTACAAATTTGGGTGATACCTTGTAATTGGGAATGAAGGCAATTTAGATGAATTTGGAAAATCATTCCAAAGCCAATTAATTCCTAAACATACGCAATATGCATAATTGGCAACTTGAATCGAAATCAGTTTCTCGTAAACATAATTGATTTGGGGATTTCAATGTTATGCTTGCTCTGCTGACAGACAATGATATATACAGTAGGTATACATAAATACAGTAAAAATGAGAGTACAAATACAGCAGAAGTATGGTCTATTCGAAAATGTACAGGCGGTGCTGAATTACACCAAATACGATAGTTGTTAAACTTTTTAATTATACTGATTGATATCAGAATATTGTTGCATTTTCTAGTTTCATTACGGAATCTAGTTATTTTGTCTTATTGCGCATATTTTCTTTGCATTACTGGCTCTTGCTAAATCCTATTAATAAGTTAAATCATTTATGCAAATGGAATAAAAGTTTAAAATATTGATTACATTGCTCCACATCAAACAATTGTCTTTTATCTGTTTCTTTACTTGTATTTCCATTATTCCAATTCTTATTTAGAAATAAAAATCAATCTCTTGCTACGAGAAGTAATGTTATATCCTTTCAAAATATGTATTCAAATTTTCATACTAATCTTGTTCCAACTACAAAACAATGAATAAAATAAAGAAATATAGGCATTAATTATCATTGAGATTCACTAAAATAATAAAACATAAAAATAAGCAAATAAGAACAATTATCAGAAGGGGAACGCGCATGGAATAAGGAAATGGGCCAATTAAACGCACGAAGAACGCAGGGTCCGAACATCTAAAGAAGATTGCTGATAATTCCGTAAGCGTAAACCATCTAAAAGTATAACATTTTCCCTTCCACCCTCATGAGAGCAACCTTACATCCTAATTAAAGGCAACACAATCCTCGTCTCGCCCTTCCCTCTCACAACCCTCAGTAAGGGTAGGACCTATAGACCTTGGGAGTAGACCATCGGGTAGGCCTACGGAAGGGGCTTTACCTACGGCATCGCAGTCACCTCCTCCCCTAACCCAGGAGAAAAAAGTCAGCAGTTCTCCATAATCGTGGTGTCTCTTACTCCTGAGGCCCTCCAAGTCAACAAAGGTCCCCCTCCAGCACCACCGTCTGCTTTCCCTCCCTCCGGATCTCCCCTTCCAGACCGCCCCCGCCAAAAATCGAGCCTACGCAACTAAAAGATTATAATAATACTGGGCCTACCTTAGCCCCCATCACACCTCTCTCTCTCCCTTTTACTCCCTCCGTTTTCCCCCTCCTTTCCCTTTCTCCTGGAAAACTTCCTTCTCCCCGAGAAATGGTTCCGGGAGAAGCACGACCGGCCTTTAGGATATTTGCTAAAAGGTTCTTCAAGGGCTTTTTCTGCACGACCTTCTTACTTGAATATCACCCTTAAGGAACGATGGCGTTTTGGACGCTGTGATCCCCTCGGGAATGAGACAAACGGATCAACCCCCCTAATCATCACCATCCTTCCTCCTCCTCCTTTCCCCTCTATCTCCCCTCACTGGAAGAACCAAGAAAAGGTCTTCGCTTTTTCTAAAGAGAGCTCATCTTTGATAATCTTGAATAAATGATAATGCCAGTGACATTCCGCTTATATATCTACTTTAACGGACTTTTATGGGCAAATTATAGCTCTATTCCAGGGAGATGGACGGGCACAAAAAGGGGGATTCTTTTCACGGGTGATTTTTCCATTAGCAACGAAAAATCGTTTTTTTCTTAGAGCGGAAGGAAGGACAGGGCTGGCATCAATTGTAGGGATATCACGGGTCACACAGAAAAACTTAATTATGATTCAATGTCTGTATAATGTTGGCACAATAGGCGTCCGGTGTGTAAATATATTTCTTTTCTTTAATAACAAAGTTCTGTTATACCTCTTTTAAACTATAACCCCACTGTTTGCATATATTTCACTATCATTCAATAACTTCCAAATAAATTTCGAAATACTTTATAAGACAACTACTTAAACCAATTCTAACGGTCCTCACAGAAATTACATTAAAACTAATGAAATTAATATTATAATTGAAATTATCATAATTACTAAAGTTTTGAAAATTATAATTATCGAAATTATGGAAATGAATGGGCTTATCTGGTTAAGCTTCCACCTACTTGTTATCTTTCGTTAGAACAATGGTATGCCTTACCAGTTTCTATTTATTAGCAAATTACTTGAAAAATTAATTTCAAAGACCATTCAAATAACTTTATGCTTTCCAAAGGTAAGCCTGACTTAGCCTCACGTACCAGCATACCATTTAGCATTATTTATAAAGGTTTAGTTCGGCAAACACATACTCTCAAAATACAGTTAAATACTAAATATGTAAATAAATACCATATGAAATAAGCTCTTCGCAGGAGTACTAAAATGCAAAACTCCCTGTAACAGTAATTATCTGGAATGAAAATCTGAAAAATACGTAATGAACCGTTTCACACGGGGGGGGGGGGGGGGAGAGGGGGGTTGAGGCATTTACAGGGATAAGAATGAGTTCATTCCTATTCCAGTAATAATATAACTTTTGTGGAAACATTCCACAACTTAATTTCTATCTCCATAGAATTGCGACCTTCACCACTTGCCTTGTAATGAGCCATCTAAATAACTGCTAGACCTAACAGGAACGGTAAATTACCTTTAGGAAACTGGTCTGATAGTTTTCGCCCTAGTCAGAGAGAGAGAGAGAGAGGTAGAGAGAGAGAGAGAGAGAGAGAGAGAGAGAGAGAGAGAGAGAGAGAGAAGGAATTCAATTGGCAAACTAAAATCGTTTGCGCTGTGAAGCGCCTG
>NC_090751.1:19643058-19648058 GCF_036898095.1 Palaemon carinicauda | reverse complement strand
AATACATAAAGGTACTCAATTAAAGTAAATATTTTGAGAGTAATGTTAAAATGGACTGTGCATAGAATGACTCTCAGAAAGTAAAATTATATAAAGAAACAGGAAAAACGTGTTGCCCTTTTAAAAAACTCAAAACACACAATTGTAATCAAATGAAAACAAAGTATACATACCTATATCTCTTATTGGAAACATATTCCAATATTGTTTAGTCGAGTTTTACTTTCATCTCATTGACCCGTAAAGCAAGATGGAACATTTTGCAATTTACTTAATTTACACATCCGATTTTGACTGTTATTTTAGTCATTACAAAAAGTAAAATATGAATTATCATTTTTGCAGGGGAACATATAACCTTAAATCTGACAGTTACATGAAGACAGACTTGACCTTGCTCGCCTGAAGTAACGTTACAAAGTTCTGACCAACATGCCTCCATTCGATATTCTTACACAAGGGTCAAAGGTCAACAGTGAGAGAGTTTGACCCCAAACCGGACCACGGCCAGTCTTTACATGGGATTCATTAATCGTACATTATATGTAAATGTATGTGTATTTACAGTACATATATATATATATATATATATATATATATATATATATATATATATATATATATATACATATATATATATATATATATATATATACATATATATAAATATATATATATATATATATATATATATATATATATATATATGTATGTATATATATATACTATATATATATATATATATATATATATATATATATATATATATATATATATATATACATACATAGCATGAAGCTCTAAATATGTAGACCTTGCTTTTTACAAAGCTGAATTTCTCATATCACAGCAAACTATATATGTATCTAGATGTAGTCTTTCCCAGTAAACTTACAGAGAGAGAGAGAGAGAGAGAGAGAGAGAGAGAGAGAGAGAGAGAGAGAGAGAGAGAGAGAGAGAGAGAGAGAGAGAGAAAACACTGACCTTTTTCACCTACTATCAAGAGCATTTCAGATCCTTGTCACGCTTCTATAGGATTGCTCACATTGGGGTTTTTCCTATTTCTTTATACCTTCCCGTAACGATGCCGGCAATCCCAAGATGGGCAATCCTTTATATAATCGGGTAAAAAACTGAAGGATCTGGACTTCCTCTGAGCATGGTCAAATTCCCTTTACATCTGAGTTTTCTGAGCTATTATGGTTAAACGTACTTTGGAAGGCCTACAGAAAACGTATCATTTCAACTGATATATTCATAAAATTACCAAAATCCTAGAAGACATAAAAAATACAATAAAGCACTTAACGTTTCGACAGATATATACATAAAATTGCCAAATAGTACAAGACACATAAAAAATACAATAAAACACGTATCGTTTCGACAGCTATTATGGTTAAACGTACTTTGGAAGGCCTACAGAAAACGTATCATTTCAACTGATATATTCATAAAATTACCAAAATCCTAAAAGACATAAAAAATATAATAAAACACTTAACGTTTCGACAGATATATACATAAAGTTGTCAAATAGTACAAGACACATAAAAAATACAACAAAACACGTATCATTTCGACAGCTATTTTGGTTAAACGTATTTTGGAGGGCCTACAGAAAACGTATCATTTTAACTGATATATTCATAAAATTACCAAAATCCCACAAGACATAAAAAAAAAAAAAAAATAAAGCACTCAACGTTTCGACAGATATATACATAAAATTGCCAAATAGTACAAGACACATAAAAAATACAATAAACGCGTATCGTTTCGACAGCTATATTAATAAAATTACCAAATCGTACGAGACACACACACACACACACACAAAAAAAGAATGAAACACGTATTGTTTCAACAGATATACCTGCATACATAAAATTACCAAAACGGACAAGACACATAAAAATACAATAAAACACAAGGTCTATTTGTGTTTAAAAGAAAATAGTCATTTCTTGTAATTCTACCACCTTAAACTTACCGGTCTGAGAAAATCAACACAAGTTTGACAAATTTTATAGTTTTTTAAGTTTTAAATCATTAGAAAATAACAATTACACTTTGAGCGATGGCAAGCTTTAATCTCATCTGTACTGAAACCCAACTTCAAATAAGGTAAATTACTTAATAATTAACTTTGGGATATAAGGTCAACAGTTACGTAGGTGGCACTTGGAACTCTCGTTAAACTTTCATCCAACTGTGTTACTTCTCTTAGTTATTCAACATCAGAGCGAAGAAGAATTGTTAGAGTTCTCTTGCTTGAGGGTACACTCGGGCACACTGTTTTGTCTTGTTTCTTTTCCTCTTGTGTTGTTTAAGTTTTTATAGTTTATATAAGAGATATTTATTTCAATGTTGTTACTCCTCTTAAAAAAAAAATAATTTTTGTTTCCTTTCCTCAATGGACTATCTTCCCTGTTGGAGCCCCTAGGCATAGCACTCTGCTTTTGCAACTAAGGTTATAGCTTAGCAAGTAATAATAATAATAATAATAATAATAATAATAATAATAATAATAATAATAATAATAATAATAATAATAATAATAATAATAAACTTATCAGCAACAATATAATTCTAATAGGAAATTTGAACCATAATTGTATTGATGAGAGCAGAAAAGCTCAAAGGTTGTTCGTCATGTAAATAACATTTAAAAGGGAATAAACACTGTAATGTCAATTTTTCTCTATTTTATGGCATAAAGGTCAGTACACTGAGCAACACTGAAAACAATTCTGGCAAACATATTTTGAACCAAGTCTATAAAAATACTACACGGAATATAAACGATCCACGGGCGACATGTCAACAAAGTTCACACGTAAAAGTGTTTTCAGGCATTAAGCCTAATAATCCTGGTACAATAACAAGCCAAAGAGTAAATTTAGTAGTATAAATACTAGTAGCAATAGTATTCTGTTAATTAGTAGCATAGTTTTTTTTATAGTAATGATACGTGATACTTGCATAGTTTTTTTTTTTTCCAAATGAAGTTTTTACTTTGATGCTGTTCATGGTTATTGACTTTCGAGTATCTTCCGGGTTCAATGTTAAGATGTCTATAAATCTTTAACTAAACTTTCTAAAAACCCATTTTCAAAATAGTTTCTGAAAATATATTTTCAAGAAAATCTCTGTAAGAATATTTATTTGAACATTTCTGGATATGGAATCCAGCGCAACTTTCTGTACAAACTATTCCATGAAACTTTCTGGAAATAGATTTTCATGAAACTTTTAGAAAAAAATTTCTTCTTGAAACTTTCTTTAAATGGAATTCTACTTAATTCTCTGGAAACAATTACAGAAAACTCTCTGAAAACAGATCTCTAAGAAACTGTCTACTGAAAGATTTTCAAGACTTCCTTTTAATAGAATATCAAGACTTTCTGTTAATAGTTTTCCAAGTCTTCCGAAAAACACATTCCCAGTACCTGTCTAGAAATAGATTTCCAAGAAACTTTCGACAAATAGAATTCTATAACCCTCTGGACATAGTTTTCAAAGACTTCTTGAAAAACATATTTCCACCAACCGGCCTAGAAATAGGTTTTCAAGAAACTTTCTATACAGATTTCCATGAATAGAAAGATTTCCAAGAAACTTTCTGTAAAGAACGAAACATTTAGCATCAGAAAACTGGGAAGGATGATCAGCTATCATAAGCTCCCTTATTTTATGTTGAGTTTTCCATCCACAAAATTGAAGTAGTTATATATGTGTTACAGATTAACATAATAAAAGACTTAAGCTTTGCGTACATTTACAATGCCAGCAGTGTATTGTGGCACTATTTCTGGTTCAACAACCGTTGTTATTACAGCTTCGACACAACTACTACATTAACAACAACAAAAACAACAACAACAACAACAACAACAATAATAATAATAATAATAATAATAATTGACGATGAGGATGTTGATTTAGATTATTTTATGTTAATCATCCCTCGTCCCACTGTGTAGTTCACATAAGTACCAATTGGAGCACAAAGCAGTTCTAAAGAGAGAGAGAGAGAGAGAGAGAGAGAGAGAGAGAGAGAGAGAGAGAGAGAGAGAGAGAGAGAGAGAGAGAGAGAGAGAGAGTAGCCTACAGGTTTGAAACGTGACCTTGCATAACTAAAGGACTTGATGACCCGATCTGTGACCTCTCAGACAGCAGAGAGGGGGGAGGGGGATGCAAGAAGTGGAGGAGGGAGAGAAAGCTGCCAGGATTGCTTGGATTAGTTGAAAGAAGCGGACCGTGGGATTCCAACTTCCCTCACACCCCCGCAGGCGAGAAGGACAGGGGGGATCACCCCCTCGAAGGTGTTGGGTGTCTTTTGAGATGAGGGTGAAAGTGATAGAACCGTTTGTCCTTTCGTCAGATATGACAGAACCCCGTTTGAGAGATGTATAATAACGTTGTTACTGATATTGAGATATCTTATATTCATTTATCATTTCTTCTAAAGTTCTCCTTCCCTCAATGGGCTATTTTCTGTTGGAGCCCTAGGGCTTATAGCATCCGTCTTTTCCAACTAGGGCTGTAACTTAGCCGGTAATAATAAAAAAAAAAAAAAAAAATAATAATAATAATAATAATAATAATAATAATAATAATAATAATAATAATAATAATATCGTGGTAGGAGACCCTCTTTTAGGCAGGTTGAGTTAAAAGTAATGGCTGCATCGGCAGAGTTTATTTTCTTATCCAATTTTTTTATTTTCCGGATAATTCTCTTCTCTAGAGCGCTGCAATCAGCCAGCAGACTTGAAAAATTCATCAGTCAGGTGAATGACAGAATCGGGAAAACTTCTCAAGTATATTCTCACAAAATACAAGTAAAACTTTTGATACAAAATAGTAAAAACTACGACGCGTTTCGAAGAAAAGTCCTTCCTCGTCTTCAGGTAGAGTGGGGTGGATGTTGCAGTCGGGTGGTATAATAATAATAATAATAATAATAATAATAATAATAATAATAATAATAATAA
>NC_090751.1:19633058-19638058 GCF_036898095.1 Palaemon carinicauda | reverse complement strand
GATAATAGCCCAGTGAGGAAGGGAAACGGGAAAATAAAATATTTTAAGAACATCAACATTAAAATAACTAGATATCTCTTTTTCCGGTGTTGTTGAATGAAAACATAATTCACATATTATATGAATTAACACTTTTAGCAAAGTACTTTTTTTTTTTTTGATTCACGAGCTACAAAACGATGAATCAAACGTAATGAATTTAACTCATCTTTTGATGAGACAAAAAATTTTTTTTATAGTCATTAAGCTTCACAAAGGTTGACGTAGTAACTCCATGAATAGAGAATTTTTTCATCATCTTATCAACAGAGAAAAAGAAATAAAAATACTTGTATATACTGTAAAAAAAATAAAATTATCTCCTCTTTGAGAGAGTGAAATGTGCCTTCTAAAGCTTCAAAAGGATTTTATCTTAAACCAGATAAAAAAATATCAATAGCTTTCAACAATAGTTAAAAATGATGTATTCAGTCGTTGTCTTTAAAATAGATTATCATTATTACTAAAATTAGCATTATCATTAAACAGAGAACACAGTTAATACCTCTACATTTAGCCATTCTTACAAAGCGATCTGAATGTGACAGCTTTAGACATTACACGTCACTCACAACTACTATGGGTTTCACAGACAGTGCAAGTGCGATTTTTTGCAATTATTCTGTAACGAACACTCGTATCAGTACGAGATTTTACTATAGTGTATTACACCCAGTAAGGAAATTTATAGGAGTATCATGAATCATTTATTGTAAATCATAAAGACTTTTGTACCTATACCAAGAGGCAAAACTCATTAGCCAAGCAAGAAAACGAACACCAGGTTGGAAGAGCTCCGCCTGCCTACAACCCCCTTCACGTAATTCGTAAAAGTTGAAAAAATATTGAGTTCGTTATGGAATTAACGGTAACTTTTTCTAAAAAAAAAGAATCCTGCTGCTTTTTCACCTAAATCCATTGTTTTAAAAATATAACCGATAGAAACCAATGAAGTTAACTACGCAGGTCATTCAAAATACTATAAAAAATGACTATTGAAAAACATCAAAGTGGAAAACATACAGTCCAATAGATAAATGTGAGATACTGATATGATTTTTTTTATTGGAATATATAGATTTTACATCATCAAATGGACTTTCGAAATCGTGTAGATGCTGACATCGTTTTAATTAAGGCTGTCTTCAGTTACTTTGATAAATCCTATCTAGTTTGTATTGTAATTCTTCTATTTGTTGCGATTGGTGATTTAACAAATATTTGACTTATATTAATCCATATTTATTACTTCTAAATTAGTTACCTAAGAAAAGGAACTGCTTTAACTTCTCTAGCATGAAAACTAAGAAACAAATTTTCAAAATGCATCTGAAGAGAAGTTATGATCATTCAATAACAACGTTTTGTTTTATGAGCGATATCACAATGCCTGTGCTTTCTACAAAATAAAACCATTTTCTTATACCATACCACCTACGAGACATAATTCCTAGTTATTATAGAGAAAAATGTTAAAAAAAAAATTATCTGACTTATTGACGATGTTGCATTGAAGGATTTTTTTTTTTAATCTTCGTTAGTTTTCCCCATATCAATTTATCTACTGCATTCTATTTACGACTCAAACAAATTCGTTAAATGCCTTGTAGGCCTCTCTGACCAGTTTCAGAATATATACAATGGCATTTACACACACACACACATATATATATATATATATATATATATACATATATATATATATACATATATATATATATGTATATGTATATGTATATATATATATATATATATATATATATATATATATATATATATATATATATATATATATATATATATATATATATATATATGCGTTCATAGAATTTTCAAGTAATCTATAATATACATGTCTTAAGAAATTTATCATTTATACAAGATTTATTTTCACATACGTCTTACTCTTGGATTAGAAGAATGTAAATATCGATGTGTGTGTGGTGGCAGGGTCATTAATAAAATGATAATATTAGTCAATATAATTTTAAGTTACATGAAAGCCTAAGACAAACACCAGCTACATGTCCAAAAATAATTTTATTATCATGTTAATGAAACCAAGTGAACCAATAGTGAAAAGGACATACAATCAACTAAAGGACTGTAACAAAATTCCAAAATTTACTGAACTAATGAAAACTCCATGAACTTATTTTTTTCATCTTAAGGATTACTGAAATACTAATGAAATATGCATATGAGAAACTTATACATGTAATAACACATTAATTGAGAAATACGGTGTAATTGGCACTCTTTAAGTGCCCTAAACAACGTCTACTAAGAAGAAAAACAAGATAAAGATTGTGGTAGGAGGATGAAAAGGTTAACACCAAATTAAGAATCACGTCGGCCTCTCGAAGGATGGATGGTTTTGTGTATTGTCATGATTAGAAAAGCTGCACTAGTCAGGGTCACCCATACTAAGTTGACTTACTGTGAGCGATCAGACGAAAATCTTCCACCATCACCGATCTGCGCTGATCAGATATAAAAATGACATGTCTGAGGCCTTTACCGGGTAGAAGACTAGAAACGGCTGCATTTATTGGTGTCAGAAGCTATTGTCTTTGAGTGGTTCCACCTTGGGACTCTGATCCCGATGTCAATAAGAAAATCGAGACATTAATATATTGAAATATATATATATATATATATATATATATATATATATATATATATATATATATATATATATATATATATATATATATATATATATATGTATATGTAAATACATATATAATTATATATATAAATATATATATATATATAATTATATATATAAATATATATATAATTATATATACATACATATATATATATATATATATATATATATATATATATATATATATATATATATATGTGTGTGTGTGTGTGTGTGTGTGTGTTTATGTATAAACAAAATTTTCTTCAAAATAGCCTGGTTAATTCAAAGACAGCGACAGAGTGAAATGTAGAATTAAGGTCACGTTTGCCTAATTGTCGTACATTTAAATTACATTTTTCAACGGAAAAAGGGACACATAATAAGACGGTTATCCGAGAGGCTGACAAATTATAATGTTTCTCTTTCTGCAGTTTCCTGTTCATACCATCATAATGGTGGGAATGTATCATTGTCCGCTTTTTAAGATCTGAGACCAGGCATTTAACTTTTTCAGTGGCTCGATCCTTCGTGTAATGGGGTATCTTCATATTTTTTTCAGATTTTTCTCTGTTCCCGTTTTTCATAATCGTCTGAATTATTTTACGGTCACTTTCTTGAATACCATATTTTGTTATAAGGCAATAAACTCCGTATCTATAGAGCATGTTAACTTTCTTTTACACACAAACACACACACCCACACCTACATATATTCATACATATATATATATATATATATATATATATATATATATATATATATATATATATATATATATATATACATATATATATACATATATATATATATATATATATATATATGTATGTATATATATGTGTGTATATATATATATATATATATATATATATATATATATATATATATATATATATATATATATATATATATACAGAATATATGGTTTACACAGGTGTTATGAACCGCCTTAATGGTTCATCAGGTTCTTTAAAAATACTAAAAGAATTGGGACTGAAATGAACCAATGGACTGCAACAACCAAAGGGGTGGGTAAAACAGAAAATACTCAAGTACCTTAACCTAGTTTATTTTACAAAAGAATTATACAAAAATAAATTATATACAATAATTACAATGAGTACAGGTATTGGGAAGCACAGAGACATAAATGATCGTTACCATAAATTCAGATTAAAATTCAGTTTCAAATACAGTCAACTCAAAGTTAAAGTAAATGAGAAACAATTAACCGAATTCAATAACAAAAACACCGTAAACAGCAGCAATGAAAAATTAATAAAAGAATCTCCTCATAATTACACTGGTTCCTCCAACATACAAACATTCATAAACAATCCCTGACCCTCGAGGACGTCCATCGAACACTGCGGGAACTACCACGACAGTGTCGATACAACAGCCACTTTGCTGCCACCGAAGAACAACACTTCCAAACCATCTGGACCTCGAGGACCAGGTTGAGGACAAGTCACCACCAACTAGGAGACACTCCAAAGCTGGGCCCGCTGCTCCTTCTCGACTGCATTACGAGAAACGGTCCCTCCGGCTTCCCAAACCTGACTGAAGCATGTCACTCACAACGTGACCAAAGTAAACAAAGACCCCCACCTAAATAAAGAAAAGGGCAGTTACAAAAAAATTGAAACTAGGTTGTTTGACAGTCAAACAACCTAACAACAGGCATCCTCCTCATCATCAGACATTGCTAATACACTGCAAGACAAAGGCTTCAGACATGTCATTCCCCACACGTCTGTTTATGGTCTTTCTATGCCAGTCTATAACCGCAAATTTTCTTAGCTCGTCAATCCATCATTATGTCTTCCTTCCCCTGTTTCGTTTGCAATCTCTAAAAACCATTCTCTCTCTCTATATATATATATATATATATATATATATATATATATATATATATATATATATATATATATATATATATATATATATATATATATATATATATCCATCTGTGAGAGTTTATGTTTAGCATTATTACTTTCGTTCCAAAGAGAAGTAATTTCCATGCACAGCCTAATATATGTTCTGACCTCCTTCCAAATTTCCCCTCTTTCTGTATTTGTATTTCACTACCAATTTTCCCATTCCCCTCGCCTACTTTACTTTTATTATTCCACCGTTTATTCACTTTCCCCTTTTCTCTAACATTCGCCATCTTCCTCTCCCCTCTTCCATCATCATGCGAAATGGGTGGAAGGTAAAGTATTCGAGACTTTCCTTACAGTAATAAAGCTACAGGAGACGATGAGAGTAATAAAGCAAAGGCGAGTTAATGGAGCTTTA
>NC_090751.1:19620558-19628058 GCF_036898095.1 Palaemon carinicauda | reverse complement strand
CTAACGGGAGTGTTCTATTAATCAGGGAAGTTCAGAAAACCGGTTTTCCCACCCGGGTGAGTTATGAGAAGAAGCCGGGGACAAAAAGGGGGTCGTTATGTATTTGCAAAGCGCGTTTAAGTAACTATTCCAGGCGAGCGGTATAGCCAGATGGATAGCCCAGATAGTTCTGCCTGGTGTTCGGTATTGCAGTTAATGAGCGCTTCCTCTGCGTCGATTAAGAATTTATTGCAACTCGGGATATTTGAAAGGGGATATTTTCAAAGATAAGCGGGACGGTTGTGGCTCCATTTGTGGTTGGTTTCCTAGTGACTTTTCGCGGTTGATTTCAATCTGATCTTTATCTCCAAATTCCAAAGTCGTTAGCTTCAATTATAATCCTAAAGTTATTTTTCTGTTGCTCTTAAAACTTTTTCCCCGGTACTTTCAAGGTGATTCTACGCTGTTAATTATAATACCTTTTCCTACCTAAATCCAGAGCAGTAAATCTAATAGTGGTTTACCCTTTCGGATTTGTACTTGGGTTACCAAATTCATTAGTTCAAATGAAATCAATATTATTTTTACTGTTATCAATATTATTCAGCAATAAGAAAAACATTTAGGGGAACATGAAAAAAAAACGGCTTTTACATATGAAACAACTTGTACAGAAGAAAATGTCCTTGCGTGAAAAATATAACAATTAAACAAAGAAAAAATAAAGAAGCAGGACAACATACACACAAACAACAAAAATTCTGTTAGTTCAGCGAAAGTTGGCAAAATAAAAAAATCGGGCAAGAGAAGGTCCCAATCATCCAAATATAAATAAATAAGAATTACGGAGAGAGATATTTACGTAAAAAAATTGCCCTTATGCCTTTCATGTGATGATGAACATATTCTGATTATCAAAGATCTCAAAGTAAAAATTTTTTACCCCATTTCATTTTAATATCTGTCGTTTCACAGTTTGAAGAATATATTGTACCTTCTCCACGACCTACGAATGAGAACAAGGATATCAAAACAAGCAGAGGTGATTTTATATATATATATATATATATATATATATATATATATATATATATATATATATATATATATATATATATATATATATATATATATATATATATATATATATATATATATATATTCTAAATATCATGATCATGACTGTCTCTTCATAAAAAAAAAAAACTTCTGCATTATGTAGAATTTTTCTGTTGCTTTAACCTCAAATCAGTGAATGAAATAATCTACAGCTTCCTTTCACTGCTGCTTGGTGAATTTTGTAGGAAAAATATTGTTGATAATGTTCTAAGGTCTTCAAGAAGAAAGAAAATTCTATAGCAACCTTAAATTCTAAGTTCCTAAATAAGACGATTGACTAAAAACTCGTATGGTGTGACACTTTAATTTTTCTAAACACCACTTTCTCTTTATGCTAGGAAAAGGTAGAAAATCGTAGAATCTTAGTACCCATTCAAAAAATATTTTTTAAAAAAATCCCCTGAAGAATACGAGTCTTCAATAACGAAAATAAGTAAATTTACTAGTTTAAAGGTATAAATGGTTATTCATTAGCCACTACTCAGCAGGTAATGCTATTGTAGTAGCTGTCTGTCTCTACTGAAGCAATCGAGATGACAGGAGTAAAGAAAGATACACACGCATCGCACCTGTGATAAAACAAAGTCTATTTTCGGATTCAATTACTATGAAGAGGGAGTTACGAGTTACCTGAAGAGGAGACACAATCGATCTAAGGATGCCTTTCTTATTAGATATAGGTAATTGGCATACTTAGTTTATATATATATATATATATATATATATATATATATATATATATATATATATATATATATATATATATAAATATATATATTCAAGGACTTTAAGTAACACATATATAAACGCATGCATATGTGAAAAAAATGTATGTATGCGTAGGTGTATAACGCGTCTAAGTATAAATATTAATGGAAGTAGAACTTTAACATACCTTTAAGCTCATGATGCGGAAAAAAAGGTAAATGCATAAATTGTATACTGTATACACACACACGCACATATATACAGTATATATATATATATATATATATATATATATATATATATATATATATATATGTGTGTGTGTGTGTGTGTATACATATATATATGTGTGTGTGTATATATATATATATATATATATATATATATATATATATATATATATATATATATATGTATCTATACATATATGTATCTATACATACATGTATATATATATATATATATATATATATATATATATATATATATATAAATTTCTACCTCATACTTGGGATCGAACGCTAGCCCCTTCTAATGAGAGGCCAGGTCGAAACCAACCATGCCACGAGAGGCCATAAAAGGAAATCCGAACCTGACACTAATCTAGCTGTCCGAGGATTTACCTGGCGAGACATTAGTCTCTTACCAGCGAGTTTTACCCGATTTCCCCGGCCCACCACGTGACACAATTGGTAGTAATTCATTCAAATTACCCCTAATGAGTCAATATGGATAAATATCAACACAACATCGAGTTCAAATAGAAATAAATTTCTACCTCATACTTGTGGAAATCGGGTAAAACTCGCTGGTAAGAGACTGATGTCTCGCCAGGTAAATCCTCGGACAGCTAGATTAGTGTCAGGTTCGGATTTCCTTTTATGGCCTCTCGTGGCATGGTTGGTTTCGACCTGGCCTTTCATTAGAAGGGGCTAGCGTTCGATCCCAAGTATGAGGTAGAAATTTATTTCTATTTGAACACGATGTTGTGTTGATATTTATCCATATATATATATATATATATATATATATATATATATATATATATATATATATATATATATATATATATATATATATATATTCAAATAAGCCATATATATTTTTGATATATTAATGTCTGGATTCTCTTAACGACCTCGGGATCAGAGCCCCAGGCGAAATCACACAAAGACAAGAGCTTGGCTCCGGCCGGGAATCGAACCCTGGTCGGCAAGCTTATATAGACAGTGACTAACCCACTTGGCCACGAAGAAAGATAAAAGTCAATGACAATTCTACTGTACTTATACCTGTCGAATTCAGGTATTTTGTACTTAGAATTGAAATCAACCCATCTTCACCATCGTAGCTAATTGGTAGTTTGTTACTTGGCATTCAAAAATGATAAATGTACGAAATTTATCATATATATATATATATATATATATATATATATATATATATATATATATATATATATATGTATATATATATATATATATATATATATATATATATATATATATATATATATAAATTCTTTGTCTGCATCTTATCCCACTCTTATGTGGAGTCAATGTTATACATATACATATATATAAATGTGTATATATATACTTTATAGATATATGCATACACATTTAATATCGTTAATACATAAATAGTTAACCAAAGAGAAAAACCAAACGCCCTTAGCAGAAAAGCTCCCTGAATACCTTTATCCTATAAGTAATCAAAGAAAAATGAAGAACAATTCCACCTGGTACCACCCCACGAGAGAAAGAGAGAGAGAGGGAGAGAGAGAGAGAGAGAGAGAGAGAGAGAGAGAGAGAGAGAGAGAGAGAGAGAGAGAGACTTACTCTGACTTGCCAAGTACAACCCTTACGACAGCCCTCTAACACGCACGTCACGTCTTTTGTTTAACATTCATAAAAGAGACATGAAACATCCATAAAAAAGGAGAATAGTCGACAAAAGTTAACTCTCTCTCTCTCTCTCTCTCTCTCTCTCTCTCTCTCTCTCTCTCTCTCTCTCTCTCTCTCTCTCAGGACTTTACAACTTCCTGTAGGGAGTCCTCCGGTATTTATAGAATTTCATGGCTAAGTTCAAAAGGGCACTGTGGGAGACTAATACCTTTCATTATACTTCAGTTATATTTATTGGAAAATAATAGTAATAATCATAATAAAAATATTTATTATAATAAAGTTTGGTTGACGCTATGGTCTTCATTCACTAAAACTAAAAGATGAGTATCAAATAACATACAATAGTTGTTGCTTAATATTAAGGTTGGAGATTATATATATATATATATATATATATATATATATATATATATATATATATATATATATATATATATATATATGTATAGATACACACAATGACACACAGACACACACACACATATATATATATATATATATATATATATATATATATATATATATATGTGTGTATATATATACATATATATATATATATATATATACACATACATACATACATACATATATATATATATATATATATATATATATATATATATATATATATATATGGGTGTATGTGTGTGTGTTTGTGCGTGCTTGCGCTCGTGTTCGTTCGTAAAGTTGAAATATGCGTTAAGTTATGATTGTAGTTCCCCCTCATTTTCTCGGAACCGACGAAAAGTACATTATCCGCTTGAATTCTTGGAAAACAATTACGGTGTTGGCTTACTTAACTTTGCGCTCTTCCAACTGTAATCAACAAATACAATTTTTCATTCGCATTAAGAGTTATGTACATTATCGAGTCCGATATTACGATACAAAGTCCTCTCTTACAGCGTTACATATTTAATTTCTTTGCTGTAATGTTACTTGTTATGGCGGATACAAAAAAAAAAAAAAAAAAAAAAAAAAAAAACGTAGGACCATTGAACGCTAAAGAACAATAATAATACGGAAGACACAAGAACTTGCACGAGCGCGTGTATATTGACGTCACGAATCATTTATGGAGCGCTGTCATTTAACGAGCAAAAGTTCTCTGAAATGCGTGTAATTACGGTGGTGTTCTGGAACACGAAATCAATTTATACTTTGCAAGAAGAAGAAGAAGAAGAAGGAGAAGAAGAAGAAGAAGCCAATGTTCAGTAAACAGTTACGTATACTTATTCTTACTTGCATAAAATAAACTGGGTGATATTTCTAATTAAGGGAGGACAGGCAAAAACAAGGAAAAGAATCTAGTAACAGTTGCTACTAAATGTGAAAAATATAAAAAGCAAATTGGGCATAAAACTGATTCGTTTTTTTTTTTTTTTTTTTTTTTTTTTTTTTTTTTTTTTTTTTTTTTTTTTGCAGGTAAAGGACAGAGTTTATTCTGGGTTCAAGGTTGTTCTGATAGGCAGGTCGTGTTGCATACTGAGAGTTAGTAGAAAGCAGGTGTTCTTAAAACACAGTGACTGTGGCGTAGGTTGAAAGTGTAATTCTCTCTCTCTCTCTCTCTCTCTCTCTCTCTCTCTCTCTCTCTCTCTCTCTCTCTCTCTCTCTCTCGCACACACACATACACACTCACCTTGTTAGGAGATAATCCTGCCCTCAAGGTCTATAGACCTTACCTGCCCTTTTCCACTCTCCGCTCATATTTACTAAAACGAAGACAATTGATTCAGAAGATACAAGGTTTTTATGTTTTGCTGTACAATTCTCTCTCTCTCTCTCTCTCTCTCTCTCTCTCTCTCTCTCTCTCTCTCTCTCTCTCTCTCTCTCTCTCATTATCCCTTTTATTTCTTCATGTCGTACATAGTTCAAATTTCCCAAAAGTAAAGATACCATCTTCAGCAATACATGATATTCGTGCATTACTGTAACAAGAAAGCAAATAACAAAATACAACAAAAAGTATTCAGAAATAAAAAAAAAAGATGCAATGCAGACGAGTGAAAAACTATGTGATTGAAAATTAAATCTTCTATCGTATAGTATACACAGATAGCGGTAACAAACTAAATTAATCATGAGTCTTTAAAAACCTGTATCGTTTATATATATATATATATATATATATATATATATATATATATATATATATATATATATATATATATATATATATAAATTCATATTTCATTAACAGCAATAGAGATTTCAGAAGAGAGGTTTTGATTCACCTGCGTATTAACCAATACTTCAGACGTGATTTTTTGCAGTTTCTCATATATTAAAAGTTTACACACACTTAAAAATTTGCATTAAAACAACGGTAAATGTCTGGCAACATTTATTCTAGGAGTTTTACCGTTTTAAAAACGGATATATTGACGTATATATTACAGTCACCAACCCGTAAAGGATAATAACAATGTAACGTAAAATTACGGTCGCCTGTATTTCATTGAAATACGGTTGAAAACAGTACATTTTTAAGGAGAATTTCCTATTAAAATGACGATTTTCCTTAACGGTACATATCTTGAGTTCTAAAATAATAAAATCCCGATGTCCCTTAATATCATAAACTCCATAATCATAAGAGAAAGTGGAGATCGATGAATGATACCATTTGAGAAAATATCTTCACCATTACAAGGAAAAAAAAATGAATAACCTTCTGATGGTATAAAGAGCAAATAAATAAGACTTTTTTTTTTTTTTTTTTACGGGAATATTAGCTCTTGGTGTAGGCTACTTGTTGCTTCAAGACAATTCCATTAAAACTTCCCCGTGCTAAATTTAAGATGTTCACAGAATAGTCAAGGGTTCCAGATGAAACAATCTGAATGCAAACTATTATTTTTTATTTTGAGATGAAATATAAAAAAGAACTCAATCGCTATATAATAATAATAATAATAATAATAATAATAATAATAATAATAATAATAATAATCATCATCATTATTATTATTATTATTATTATTATTATTATTATTTAAATAAAACCAAATCAGACAATGGCTAGGTTAAGTAAAATTTGGAAATCAATTCGCCTGAAACTTCATATAACTAAAGGGGCACTCAGTACAGCGCAGACCTCCGCAGCGGCAGCTTATTTCTCGACCTTTTGATCGACCTTGACCTTGACATTTGACCTTAACATGTATTAAATGGCGTGGAATTTCATACACTCAAATATGTACCAAGTTTGAAGTATCTGTGATAACGATGTCCAAACATATGTCTGATTACGTGAGTTGGACACTTTGCTTGACCGTGATCTTCACTTTCAATATTTTCCATAACAGTTAATCCCTGCAAGTTTCACTACTCTACGATTAAAATTGAGTTCAGGAAGCTCTTCACGAACACACACACACGCACACACAAACAGGGGCGAAAAAAACCTCCTTCCAATTTCGTTGGTAGAGGTAAAATCAGGGTATATATGAGTTTAGTGAGATTGGTGTTACTGTATGGACACGAGTCGTGGTATGACAATGAAACGATATCCAACATATTTTGTAGATTTGAGAACAAAACCCTCAGAAGAATATTGGGAGTTAGTTGGAGGACATGATTAGATATCAAACTATAAGATATATTACTCGAGTGCCATAGGTGGATGAGATCATGATAAATGGTAGATGGAGATATTTTGAGCAAGCTCTTCGCACTCCCCAAGAGAGATTAGTTCACCCAAATTTTAACTAGGCTCCACAAGGCACTAATGACGAGAAGAATTGGAAGAACCAGACCTACATGGCTGAGGAATATGAAGCGT
>NC_090751.1:19603058-19608058 GCF_036898095.1 Palaemon carinicauda | reverse complement strand
AATATGTATATATATATATATATACATATATATATATATATCTATATCTATATATATATATATATATATATATATATATATATATATATATATATATATATATATACATATATAGCATGCGAAGCTGCAATTCAGCGCTAATAACCACAGGCAATTAACTAACAAGGGCAAAGTGAGTTATAAGGCCATTTATGCAGCATACACTAATTTTGCCACAGCAGTTTTTGAAACTTATCGCTTTAATCTATTTTAGTGCTGAACTAGGCAGAACCCTCACATACAAAATGACGTTGCATTATTGCATTTTAGTCCAGTCTTTCACTCAAAAACCACTGCTTCATTGCACTGTAATTTTATCAGTATTACTTCTTCTAATAGCAATACATCGATGATATGTATAATGTATCATATAAATGCAAGACTATAATAATGGATGACTAAAACCTGAAGGTTGATAAAATTGTATAATGTATCATATAAATGCAAGACTGTAATAATGGATGACTAAAACCTGAAGGTTGATAAAATTGTATAATGTATCATATAAATGCAAGACTGTAATAATGAATGATTAAAACCTGAAGGTTGATAAAATTGTATAATGTATCATATAAATGCAAGACTATAATAATGGATGGCTAAAACCCGAAGGTTGATAAAAGTGTGATAAAATTGTATAATGCATCATATAAATTCAAGACTATAATAATGGATGACTAAAACCCGAAGGTTGATAAAATTGTATAATGCATCATATAAATGCAAGACTATAATAATGGATGGCTAAAACCTGAAGGTTGATAAAATTGTATAATGTATCATATAAATGCAAGACTATAATAATGGATGACTAAAACCTGAAGGTTGATAAAATTGTATAATGTATCATATAAATGCGACTATAATAATGGATGACTAAAACCCTGAAGGTTGATAAAATTGTATAATGTATCATATAAATGCAAGACTATAATAATGGATGACTAAACCTGAAGGTTGATAAAATTGTATAATGTATCATATAAATGCGACTATAATAATGGATGACTAAAACCTGAAGGTTGATAAAATTGTATAATGTATCATATAAATGCAAGACTATAATAATGGATGACTAAAACCTGAAGGTTGATAAAATTGTATAATGTATCATATAAATGCGACTATAATAATGGATGACTAAAACCTGAAGGTTGATAAAATTGTATAATGTATCATATAAATGCGACTATAATAATGGATGACTAAAACCTGAAGGTTGATAAAATTGTATAATGTATCATATAAATGCAAGACTGTAATAATGAATGATTAAAACCTGAAGGTTGATAAAATTGTATAATGTATCATATAAATGCAAGACTATAATAATGGATGGCTAAAACCCGAAGGTTGATAAAAGTGTGATAAAATTGTATAATGCATCATATAAATTCAAGACTATAATAATGGATGGCTAAAACCTGAAGGTTGATAAAATTGTATAATGTATCATATAAATGCAAGACTATAATAATGGATGGCTAAAACCCGAAGGTTGATAAAATTGTATAATGTATCATATAAATGCGACTATAATAATGGATGACTAAAACCTGAAGGTTGATAAAATTGTATAATGCATCATATAAATTCAAGACTATAATAATGGATGACTAAAACCTGAAGGTTGATAAAATTGTATAATGTATCATATAAATGCGACTATAATAATGGATGACTAAAACCTGAAGGTTGATAAAATTGTATAATGTATCATATAAATGCGACTATAATAATGGAATGACTAAAACCTGAAGGTTGATAAAATTGTATAATGTATCATATAAATGCGACTATAATAATGGATGGCTAAAACCTGAAGGTTGATAAAATTGTATAATGTATCATATAAATGCAAGACTATAATAATGGATGGCTAAAACCCGAAGGTTGATAAAATTGTATAATGCATCATATAAATTCAAGACTATAATAATGGATGACTAAAACCTGAAGGTTGATAAAATTGTATAATGTATCATATAAATGCGACTATAATAATGGATGACTAAAACCTGAAGGTTGATAAAATTGTATAATGCATCATATAAATTCAAGACTATAATAATGGATGACTAAAACCTGAAGGTGATAAAATTGTATAATGTATCATATAAATGCGACTATAATAATGGATGGCTAAAACCTGAAGGTTGATAAAATTGTATAATGTATCATATAAATGCAAGACTATAATAATGGATGGCTAAAACCCGAAGGTTGATAAAATTGTATAATGCATCATATAAATTCAAGACTATAATAATGGATGGCTAAAACCTGAAGGTTGATAAAATTGTATAATGTATCATATAAATGCAGAATATAATAATGGATGGCTAAAACCTGAAGGTTGATAAAATTGTATAATGTATCATATAAATGCGACTATAATAATGGATGACTAAAACCTGAAGGTTGATAAAATTGTATAATGTATCATATAAATGCGACTATAATAATGGATGACTAAAACCTGAAGGTTGATAAAATTGTATAATGTATCATATAAATGCGACTATAATAATGGATGACTAAAACCTGAAGGTTGATAAAATTGTATAATGTATCATATAAATGCAAGACTATAATAATGGATGACCTAAAACCTGAAGGTTGATAAAATTGTATAATGTATCATATAATGCGACTATAATAATGGATGACTAAAACCTGAAGGTTGATAAAATTGTATAATGTATCATATAAATGCAAGACTATAATAATGGATGGCTAAAACCCGAAGGTTGATAAAAGTGTGATAAAATTGTATAATGCATCATATAAATTCAAGACTATAATAATGGATGACTAAAACCTGAAGGTTGATAAAATTGTATAATGTATCATATAAATGCGACTATAATAATGGATGACTAAAACCTGAAGGTTGATAAAATTGTATAATGCATCATATAAATTCAAGACTATAATAATGGATGACTAAAACCTGAAGGTTGATAAAATTGTATAATGTATCATATAAATGCGACTATAATAATGGATGACTAAAACCTGAAGGTTGATAAAATTGTATAATGTATCATATAAATGCAAGACTGTAATAATGAATGATTAAACCTGAAGGTTGATAAAATTGTATAATGCATCATATAAATGCAAGACTATAATAATGGATGGCTAAAACCTGAAGGTTGATAAAATTGTATAATGTATCATATAAATGCGACTATAATAATGGATGACTAAAACCTGAAGGTTGATAAAATTGTATAATGCATCATATAAATGCAAGACTATAATAATGGATGGCTAAAACCTGAAGGTTGATAAAATTGTATAATGTATCATATAAATGCGACTATAATAATGGATGACTAAAACCTGAAGGTTGATAAAATTGTATATGTATCATATAATGCAAGACTATAATAATGGATGGCTAAACCCGAAGGTTGATAAAAGTGTGATAAAATTGTATAATGTATCATATAAATGCAAGACTGTAATAATGAATGATTAAAACCTGAAGGTTGATAAAATTGTATAATGCATCATATAAATGCAAGACTATAATAATGGATGGCTAAAACCCGAAGGTTGATAAAAGTGTGATAAAATTGTATAATGTATCATATAAATGCAAGACTGTAATAATGAATGATTAAAACCTGAAGGTTGATAAAATTGTATAATGTATCATATAAATGCGACTATAATAATGGATGACTAAGACCTGGAGGTTGATAAATTGTATAATGTATCATCCAAATGTAAAACTGTATTAATGGATGACTAATGTCTGAAGGTTGATAAAACTGCATGAAAATAAATGATAATTTTGCGAAATATTTGGACCAAAAATAATGTAGTTAAAGGGAGTAATTGTATATTCTTTAGAAATAATTTACAATTTCATTAGGAAATTGTAAAAAAAAAAGTCTTCTCATCACACGGAGCGATAATGAAACAATTGAGTCGGAATTGTGGTTGATGAAATCAACATAACTTAAAAAATAAAAGAGAATGGAAAAACACAAAACAAGTGAAAGGGGGGGGGGAGAATCAGACAAATCGATATAAAAGAGGAAGCAGATAAAAATATCTGAATATATAAAGTAAACTATTATAGTAACTTTTATATATTTTTAAATTTCTAATCGTCTACGCCTAAATAACTAACACGCTTTATGCATTATCTTAACTTACAAGAGCATGTGAAACAGCTTCCCCATTTTCTAAAAATAATAAAACAATATAACGTGCTAATGATAAACCAAATACAATAAACCATCATGGCGCCATACACACGCGTTCAAGGAGATGGGGAAGGGGGGGGGGGGGGGAGGGGGGTTCCTTAAGGGGAGGGTTCCTTTTTAGTCTGGGAAACAGAATTGGGGGGTTGGGACAAATAAAAACCTCAATAACCACCATAAAAAAAAAGAAACTAATAATAACAACCGATAGGCCCAAAATGTTTACAATTCATGGCCCCCCCCCCACAAAAAAAAAAAAAAAAAAAAAAAAAAAAAAAAAGTCTCCACATGCCAACAGCATCCGAAAGTTAACAACAAACCCAGACTCCTGTTCAGCCTGATGACAAGACGTTATCTTTTATCTCTTATCAGTACCTTTACCCAAACACGCAGACTCTGTTCCAGCCTTAGACCCACTTCACCTTTTATTAGGCCTTTTTTTATTCGTTAATCATAGGCTGATAATAAATGTTATCTCTATTATAGGCCTCATAAGAGAGAGAGAAGGCCGTTTATGATTAATAGCACGTAGGGGAACAGGGGCTGTGATACAATTTGATTGATGAATTTTTCTTTTTTTATTAATATTATCCCGCGGAATTAATCTGGGGATGTTTCGTTAATGATTTAATTAACGTCGCTTCCGGTTACATTTATCACAATCAGAAAGCCGACTTCTTGTTAGGCTCGAATTAAACGTAATTAAATGTAATTACTGGAGATGAATTGTGGAGGAAACTG
>NC_090751.1:19575558-19600558 GCF_036898095.1 Palaemon carinicauda | reverse complement strand
CCTCTGGTTCCTCACAAAAACATTAATTGCAAATACGAACTCGAAGATTAATGAATGTAACATTATCGGAAGAAACAACATCGAAAAATAGAGAAAAGGGTAAAGGAAATAAAAATTTATTTTAAATAAGCTAAGTAAAATGATGAGCTTATACAAAAATCGACTATAATTAATCTCTAAAGAGATTAAAGGGAACTAGGAAAATTACTAAGGAGATAAGAAAAAAAAAACGATATAAAAAAAAGAAACAGATGCAACCCACTGACATCGAACGAAAAAAAAAATTAAGTAGAAATTTAAAAGAAAAAAGTAGAACTCAGAATTTTTGATTAGAGAATAATTGAAACCTTTGAAATTACTACGGATATAGCAAAAAAAAAAAAAAAAATAAAATAAAATAAAAAATAAAGAGGAAGGTGAATGAAGGCAAGACGAAAGGAGGAAACATGACAAGTACTGAAATCGAAAGAGAAGTTACGTAGAAATTTAAAAGTAAAAAGGGAACGCAGATAACTTGATTAAAGAGAAGGGGAACCGAGGAAATGACTATGAAAATAAAAGATAAAATAATGAAAATACCAAGGAAGGCGATGAATAGCCAAATGAAAAGAAGAAACAGATGGAAACCACAGTAATCGAAAAGGAAAAAAATTAAGTAGAAATTTCGAAGAAAAAAGTGGAACGCGAAGTATTTGAAAGAAATAGAAAAAGAGGATAAAAAGAGCCATCTCACTGACACCATCAGTATGTCGAGCATAACTAATGATTTCTCCTTAAGTTCTCGAGGACTGGCACCAGCACCGACTTATCCAATTGATTATTGGCCTATGGTGTCATATAGGTATATATAGGCCTAAGAGGGGGATGGGTGAGCTCTTCGCACTCTCATAAAATGGGTTTCTTCAGGTACTGAGATTTATGGACGTCCTTAGGCCTATACGGGGGCCCCAATCGATACGCGAGTCTGCCCACCACAAAATATTACAGTCGGTGAAATTAACAGGCCTATAGGAACGCCAACGACCATGGAAAATTATGTTCAACAAAATGCCCACGAGGAAAATTTTATTGCTCTATAAACACGTCAGGTATAAATAGTTCGGATAACTCTATTTGTAAACGTTGTTTTCTTGCGCTATTAATGTTATCTGACCATTTGATGGCTTCATTTGTATGGTTGTAAGCTAAGATCAGGAGATAATGTGTATTAATGGGCTGTTCTTGCACAGGCTGTATATAACGTGTATATTTGTACCGAGTGTCTGTCTCAGAAAGGGAATGAAAAAGATTGATGAATAACCATATGAGAGACATCAAAAAGGGAGATAACAAGTTTCGATGACCATTTTCCGTTTTAGCTTTAGGCCTACAGTAAGGGAAGGCTGTGGTATATAAACACAAAAGCCCCTGAGCACACAAACAATATATATATATATATATATATATATATATATATATATATATATATATATATATATATATATATATATATATACACACACACACACACACACACACACACACACATATATATATATATATATATATATATATATATATATATATATATATATATATATATATATATATATGATGCCTTATGGGTTGAGATCCCATGACAGGGCGAATTCGATATCAATGGTTTTGTAATTTATTTGAAAAAAGGAATACCGATTAAATTATAATACATACTTACAACATGTTTGCTGTTTATATATTTCAACACGTAGGCCGAGAAAAAATATAATTTGACATGAGAATGATGAGATTGGCAGGCATGGATGTTCATATCTCCAGCTTAGGCCTAGTCCGCGACACTTATTTATCACTATTATATGTAATTTCAGGTCAGCTGTGAATAGCCAGCTGCCGTTGTTAATAATGACAACTTGATAACTTGATCCAGTGATTATCCCGCCATCCAGTCGTCCAAGAGCGGCATTAGGCATCAGACCGTTACAATTCAAAAACAGGAATACGAATTTGGGCGTAGTCGACGATATCGAAATCTATTATCCTCATGTGTTATCTCACAGCCTCGGTTTAATGCTATATAAATCTCACCAAAAGATAAAGATTAAATTTTACCAATAATTTAGCCCCCAAAGAGGAATGTAATCCGAGGTAATTCAAGAGGAATGCCACCACGAGCCACACAGTCCTTCCGACTTCTCGGCTGCTGCGTTTTTTTTATTACATATATGGATTGAGTTAGTCTCCAATGGCGTCGTCCCCTTCGTTCCCCATTCTCACCACCTACCGCGAAGCCCCAGGAGAGTACAGGTGCCTAAGTCATCACCTGTCCGACGCCATTATCTCGCATATACCTTTTCCTCCTCCCCGGCCCCCCACCCGTGGGGACCCACCTCAATTCGCCACATTGGTCGTCGAAGGGGGTACCTTTCATGGCTCTCATTTCTCTTCTTATTAAATTAATATGCGAATTCCCCTGTCACGTATGGGGCCTTTTCAACAATACTCATATTAGGCCCATGAAGGCGTCTCTTTATTGAAGTTACTTTATTACCAGATGACATTTGTTTATTATTTGTGGGTGCATCGAAGCTTATGAAACAAACAACTGAGTAAAGGAGGTATGTATCTAGGCGATGTGTAGGCTATCATTATTATTATTATTTTTATTATTATTATTATTATTATTATAACCCTAGTTGGAAAAGCAAGATGCTATAAGCCCAAGGGCTCTTACGAGGAAAAATAGCCCAGTGAGGAAATGAAACAAGGAAATAAACAAACTACAAGAGAAGTAATAAGCAATCAAATTAAAATAGTTTAAGAACCGTAGCAACATTGAAAAAGATCGTTCATATATAAACTATAAAAAAAAAAATAAAAAACAAGCAGGAGAGAAAGAAGATACTGAACAGCGTGCCCGAGTGTACCATAAAGCAAGAGAACTTGTAATCCAAGACAGAGGAAGGCCATGGTACAGAGGCTATGGTACTAACCAAGAATATTAAACCTCCTTGTATAGATGAAGTGAAACTTTAACTGAACAAGAGGATAATCTCATTGTCGTTACCGTTTGTCGCTATTTTAAACAAGGGATTATTAAATAAAGAAAAAACTTTTAATGCCAGCAGTTAAAGGTTACCGAGACGCCAGAAGGCATATTGCCAACAAGACCAAAAAACAAAACATATTGTAAATACGAATAGAAGTGTTCTCAAGATAATATAATACGTAGAGGCCCTAATTGGAGTGTACCTATTTCTTAGATATAGAGACTAGCTCGCGATTCAAAGGCACGCCAACCAAAATTGTACATGAAGAGACAGCGAGTCCATCTTGAGGCAGAAGAAAGGGAAGCCGAGGAAGTCGCTGACAAAGCAAATTGAAGACCTTTGACAGAAACAATTTCGAAATTGCTAAATGGGGAAATGAAAGAAAGAAGTGAGGAGGGAAAGAGCTGGATACCAGATGGGATGGACAAGTACCGTAAAAGCTAAATAGGCCTATGTCATAACGAAAAAGAAATTCACAGTGAACCCTAGACGTCTACTCTTATAGGGTCTGATGATTTCTTGTAGACTAAATGTAAATTTCTTCGTGTAAAGTCATATTTCTTGAAAACTGGGTACATATTCATTTTAAAAAGTCTGATTTCTTGAAAACAAAATGTCTTTTCATCTGTTAAAATATGATGTCTAGAATACTGGGTGTTTATTCATACTAAAAATCTGATTTCTTGAAGACTAAATATAATTTCCTTAATTTCCTCTTGGAAAATTAGATTTATATATGCTGAACAACAATTCGTCTCAATCTTGATATCAAACATTCGTATAAAATAACACTCACTTTATTTACTAATGAAACAGTCATAAACGTTGGATATATCTGCCAGAGTAAATACATCCACTGGAAGAAACATTAAAATGAAATCTCTCTCCCATGGATGGACTGTGCGATATCTAGATATTTTATTACGATACGAAAATCTAAATAAGATTAACTTCAAATAAAAATTCGAAAGCTTATCTATGCATAAATCTCGGTTTGGAATATTAGCTGCTAGACCAGATGTTCATGTTGTATCTACATTCCATCATATAACATCGACCTTAGGTGTCTTAGTGATAAGGCAAGGTTGGCAACAATGGTGCTATGGGTCGTAAAACACACACACACACCACACACACACACACACACATATATATATATATATATATATATATATATATATATATATATATATATATATATATATATATATATATATATATAAATACACACACAAACACGCACGTAAAACACACATGCACACATGATTTTTTAATCCAAAGAAAATTAATAAGGGAAAATTAACTCCATCAAGCCTGACTGGTTTCGTTTACATTTAGAGCCACCGTCTAGAGCCCTGATACAGTAATATATATATATATATATATATATATATATATATATATATATATATATATATATATATATATATATATATATATATATATATATCCATTGTTGTGAGCATCAACACTTAAAACAACGTTGTCACGCAAAAGCAGCACCCGAAAATTTTAAAAGATCACGAATACATTTGGACGCCCAGACCTCCCCAAGGGAGACATCATTACCGCCATCTTCCAGGGCTTGATGTGAGAAATTTCTCCCGGAATGGAGGAGGAAATGTCCCCGGTAAGTGCAATGTGAGCTCTGCTGAGAAAGTAACGACTCAACTTTATAGTTATGGGTGTTTACTTTAGTGAAAAAAAAAGGGGGGGGGGAGGTCCCCTAGTTCGCTCCTCTGATCTGCTAGAGGGAAAACTTTACTGGACACTTAGCCGCCAATTAGGTCATCATTTTAGGTACTCCTACGGTCGAGTGGAATTCTTAAAAGAGAGAGAGAGAGAGAGAGAGAGAGAGAGAGAGAGAGAGAGGGAGAGAGCTATAGGTGTTTTCTAAAATCACGCCATTCTGGTTACAAACCTACAGTGAAATTCCTCTCTCTCTCTCTCTCTCTCTCTCTCTCTCTCTCTCTCTCTCTCTCTCTCTCTCTCTCTCTCTCTCTCTCTCTCTCTCTCTCTCTCTCATATATATATATATATATATATATATATATATATATATATATATATATATATATATATATATATATATATATATATATATATGTATATATATATATATATATATACATGTGTGTGTACTATACATATAGTATATAAACACATATAAATGCATATACGTATTTAATAAATGTAAATGTTGGTATACGATATATCAACACACGTTTATGTCACGTGGAGATATCTTACTATTCCTTGGACGCTAGATTATTGGTAGTAGGTTGGGCAGAGCACCAGCCACCCATTGAAATACTACCACTAGAGAGTTATGGGGTCTTTTGACTGGCCAGACAGTACTACATTGTATCCTTCTCTCTGGTTACGGTTAACTTTCCCTTTACCTACACATACACCGAATAGTCTGGCCTGTTCTTTACAGATTCTACTCTGTCATCATACATCTGACAACACCGAGATTACCAAACGATTCTTCTTCACCCAAGGGGTTAACTACTGCACTGTAATTGTTCAATGGCTATTTTCCTCTTTGTAAGGGTGATAGAGACTCTTTAGCCATGGTAAGCAGCTAGAAGAACATTCCTAAATCAAACCATTGTTCTCTAGGATTGAGTAATGCCATAACCTTTGTACCATGGTCTTCCGCTATCTCTTGGGTTAGAGTTTTCTTGCTTGAGGGGACACTTCGGGCTCACTATCTTTATCTAATTTCTCTTACTCTTGTTTTGGTAAAGTTTTTATAGTTTCTATAGGATATATTTACTTTAATGTTAGTTTTTAAAATATTTATTTTTCCTTGCTTCCTTTTCTCACTGGGCTTTTCCCTTTTGGGGCCCCTGGGATTATAGCATCCTGCTTTTCCAACTAGGGTTGTAGCTTAGCAAGTAATAATAATAATAATAATAATAATAATAATAATATTAGCTCATCTTGGAATTACACATGATAATTAAGTCGACAAAGAACGACGGGATGAAAAAATAAAAAGTAATAAGTGGGTTCCTAATCTATAATTAATACATTACTATAATATCCTACATTTTACCCTTATCACTGTTTCCATAGTATTATTACCCTTGATTTTGATGTATCTTTCTGTATTTATTGATAAACAGATTGTATTCTGTAAAACAACCTAGTCTTGATGATTGCTAAATTATTTCACCTATTGGCCCTGCCATGTATAGGATAAATTAGCAACAATTGTTGAAACAGGAAAATAAACCTAAGTGGTCAATCCTAGAAAGTAACTACAATTGATGTCTATATGTAATTATTACTTCATTTATTATGATCCAAGTTTTTGATTTAAAATTATGTAGAAGAGGGGAAATGATTTAATTGTTTCATTGATTACCTGAGATTGCATCGACTCGGTATATATATACATTCAAACATACATACATACATACGTACATATATATACATATATAAATATATATATGTATATATATATATACAGTATATATATATATATATATATATATATATATATATATATATATATATATAGGCATATATATATATATATATATATATATATATATATATATATATATATATATATATATATATATACAGTATATATATATATATAGATATATATATATATATATATATATATATATATATATATATATATATATATATATATATATATATATATATATATATATACACAGTATATATATGTATACAGTATATATACACAGTATATATATATATATATATATATATATATATATATATATATATATATATATATATATATATATTAAACTCACAGCACCGTATGTATGATCTCAACCAATTCGAATATAAACTTACGGATATTTCTGTCGCCAACTACCAGCATAATCTGAACTTTCTAGCATTAGCGCCAAACCCCCAAAAATAACCCCGAACCGTAAACATTATGTCTCAAAAATTCCCATAAATCGGAAATGTCCCGCCAACCCGATCACATCTTAATTACCTTTCCGCAATGATGGATGGTGAAGCCTCGGAGCAGAGTAATGTTTCTCACAGGCGAAGGGAAAGAAAGGGATCCCTGTTATTGGGGGAAGAGAACGAGAGAAGAACAACCCATTTTATCATTAAATGGTGTTTTCGTAAACCGTGTCAATGGGCTTATGAAGAGAGGAGAGAGAGAGAGAGAGAGAGAGAGAGAGAGAGAGAGAGAGAGAGAGAGAGAGAGACGTTCGTCATCCCCTGTAGAAACTAATCATCTTGAGAGGCGCATCTTCCCAATAATCCGTGGCGGTAGAAAATAAGTGGTGATTCTCCCTCAAACGTTTTCCCTCCAAAAGTTGAGTTATAATTCCTTCCGAGGGAAAAAAAAAGCGAGAAACCTCGCACTTCTCAAAAGGATAAGACCAGACAGTTGATTTTGCTCCATTATTAAAGGAACGTTTGATCTCTAAAGCCATTTGGCAGTTCGTGCGCTCATCCCATGGCTATAGACCTTCAAGGAACCCCAGGTAGCAATTTCACGGCCAGAAATTAGGTGGAACGATTGGTGTTATCTGTAGGCAAGTCCTTCGAGGGGTATGCGTGGGAGGTCTTCCTCAGATGCCCTGCGGAGGCCAGAGGGTAACATCCTAGTAGAACAACTCGCTGGCAGGTAAGTCAGTTCAATTAAAGGTTTAATTTACGAAGTCGCTAACACTTCGGGACAAATGACTTGGACATAACAAGTATGGATGAAAACATGGCGAATAATATTGATGGGTTTCTCGATATCAATTCAGTATTGTAGATTTTAAAGAAGGAATTATTGCACTTTTTTTTTCGCACCAAGGCTCTACCTGTCATTTAGCAGTTGAGAAAATGTAGATGTATTGAAGCATAGTTTTTCTTGATCCAACCCTTTCCAAAAGATATGGTTGAAGGGACACACACACCTATATATATATATATATATATATATATATATATATATATATATATATATATATACATACATACATACATACATATATATATATATATATATATATATATATATATATATATATATATATATATATATATATATATATATATTGCACCCATAACATCATATACACGAGATAATAAATCTGTACAATTTATGTGTGCACGTCTGGACATTTGAGGCCGTGACTAAATCGTTTACCCTGGACACGAATCCATATCTCTAGTAGCGAATTATCTTCGTTGCTTTATTGCACTCATAATAATTAGACATAAAATGCACACGAAATTCCCAAAGAAAGCACCTCTAAATTTCGAACATTATTCCATAACAAAAACAGCACGCTTCAGAAAATAGGTCAATAAAAAAGACGAATAAGGAGATTTATTTAGCAAGTTTTTTTATATCTCTGTAGGTGAAGCAACCCGATCTGCAAAATTATTTTCCAGGTAACATACAACATCACAGGACAATCTTCAATGATGGAAAGAACAATGAGATTTATTGCTCAATTAAAACTTCTGATATTTCAAATAGATATTTGAGCAATTTACCAGAGATTGTATTTAACCATTGATTGATATGTTTTCGTAATCTTCAATGATGCAAAGTACAATGAGATTTATTGCTCAATTAAAACTTCTAATATTTCAAATAGATATTTAAGAAATTTTCCAGAGACGGTATTTAACTATTGATTGATATGTTTCCGTATATTGGTGTTGCATTAACGAAGGTCATCAACGCAGATTCTTCATCATTCAACTATAAAAAGTTTCTTACGCCTTTCTTTTAGTATGAAGATGGTTTAACATAATCCTTTCTTTCTCTTTTATTCTTTTTTTCTCTTCATATATAATTGCTGTTTTTTCCAAATCCTTCTCGGACATATTTTCTTCCTTTCCTTCTTCGAATTCACCTTTATACGCCTGATTTCATAGTTGCCATTTTCTTCTTCTTATTCTTCCTTTTATTCTGTTTTGCTAATATGGTAACTAATATTGCCTAAGGATCTGATACTAATGATTATAGAATATATGTTCCAAAATTAATTGGATATTGAAGTTAAAGAGCCATAGGCGAATCTAATTATAGCCCCTATTACAAGGGCAATTAGCTCTTACTTTATTACTGAGCATAAAAAGTGTAGTGAATCGAGTTAATAACTCCTTTCAGGCAACCATATAAAATTTATTCTGATGAAGATTGGCAAAGATTATCTCCAGGCATAAAAAGACAATAAGCACAGAATATAGAATTAATTTAGTAAAATCGATAAATTTGAATAAAAAAAAAAAAAAAAAAAAAAAAAAAACCATCTTATATCTTGAAAGACTTTTGACTGTGAAACGCACTACGGAGTTTATAAATATGAGAATTAAAGCTTACCTTTAAGTATTGCGGTACAGATAACCATGAATAATGTGCGCCAATAAAAGGTGACTCGTTATACATTAATTTATAATAAATAAAGGAAGAAAGCAGTAATGAATAAACATGTTGCATTTGTTAGTACTGCCTCTGATAAGGGTGTAAGTTAATGGATACATGTTCAATAATTTAAATGTATATTACCACGCTATCCGTTTACATCAACACTTTTACTTCATCTTTATCTTGTTTGTATATTGGGATGAATTTTGTGTTATAAGCATTAATAAATATATTCAGAAGGCCCAATGCAAATAGTCATGCTCAAAACAAAAAATGGCCTCGACTACAGTGATAACCGAACGTCATACTTGAAGACTTATTACTGTAAATTATCATATTGCTGATTAATTTCTTACACACATACACACACACACACACACACACACACACACACATATATATATATATATATATATATATATATATATATATATATATATATATATGCGTGTGTGTATGTGTGTGTGTGTGTAGAAGTCACGAAAGTTGACACGTGATGAATATAAAATGTATTATAGCCACGAAAGAAAAAATGAAAAGACTTGATTGGAGTTAGTACTTTCGTCCATTAGGGACATCAACAGACTCAACAATTTGTTGAGTCTGTTGATGTCCCTAATGGACCGAAGTACTAACTCCAATCAAGTCTTTTCATTTTTCCTTTCGTGGCTATAATATATATATATATATATATATATATATATATATATATATATATATATATATATATATATATATATATATATACACACACACACAAGTATAGAAGCATACTGCACCAATCTGAGGTAGTTTAATGTTAATCTAGAAAAGAGAGAGAGAGAGAGAGAGAGAGAGAGAGAGAGAGAGAGAGAGAGAGAGAGAGAGAGAGAGAGAGGGCAACTAAACTAGAGTAAGGGCTACCTGAGAACTTGAGTAATTCTGATTCATTAAAATATTTTCAGTGCATAGTACAAAGGTTTCGAAGGCCTGAGCAGCTGAGCGTTTGGAAGTTGAATTTCTGTACAAACAGTAATTAAACAGGATTAGTTTATCAGGAAATATATATGGTTTCGACAAAACATGAAAAGATAATAAAAAAAAAATATACTGCCAAAATAATATAAAAAGATCAATTCTAATGGCCATGTCCTGCGGATTATTATGAATAATTTTGCAAAATATTGAAACTTTTATAAGAAAAAAAAAATCTGAAAAACTAAAACTAATATATTTGAATAATTTCCTGGGCTGAACAAGGTTCTTGAGAGAAATATGAGCTCGTTATTGTAGTAGGGTGGAGGAATATTGCCTTTTCAACGGCACCTCTGTATATTCTCAATATATTTATATTTCTTTAATTAATTCCCTTTCCTCCACACATAGTCTACTATTTCTTTCTTATTTCTTTCTTTTGTCTGTTTCTATATTCTTTAATAATTCGTCTTATAATTTCCCCTTTTCTTCCTCAAAACGTTCCTGCAATTCTTTAATTCCTCTTCTCTTCACATTCTTCTTCTCTCTTAAAACTGTGATAAGAAGCGACGATCCCCACTGATCGAACAGGTACAACCAGTCAAAGGAATGATCTTAAGTGTCACTTCTTTGATCACCTGTCTGACAATTTCAAGACATGAATTCTCGTGATTCTTAAAATTTCTCTGCCGCCGTCCTTCTCTCTCTCTCTCTCTCTCTCTCTCTCTCTCTCTCTCTCCCTCTCCTCTCTCTCTCTCTCTCTCTCTCTCTTTATAGGACACAGACGACGACACGGTACTCCAATAATTCTAGAAAATAGGGTGAAAGGAGATAGCTTTTCCAAAAGAAAAAGCATCGAAGCTCCTGTAATTAGTGGCTATCAGGTCCCGTAAAATTAGACCTTGACGCCATTTCACGCCGCTAGATGGCGCGAATTCAAATATCTGCGGAGAACGTCCCCTTTGTTTACTTTTTTTACCTTTATAGCCTTTTATCTTTTGAGGCTCTTATTTATTATCTTCCTCGAGATTACAGTCTTTTCGGTATAATTTCAAAAAGGGGAAAGTTGCGATCCTTGCAAAAGCATATTCACGACGTGTTTTACCTCCCAAGTGATAACGGCAATTAAGCTTGAAACTTTTTACCGACAGATATAGCACTCTAGGGTTAATAAATAGACATAAAAGACTATAAAATATCGTGTTCGCTGATAAAGTGTATAAAAGATCATGTCTACGAGCATATATCTCTGGGAATTATGGGCAAAAAAACCACCGAATTGGTCGTTAAAGATGAGTAACAGAATACTTTCCAAATGACAGTCTTCGGGAAAATGCAAGGACATAATGAGCTATGAGAGAATAAAAGTGCCTTTATGGCCAACGCATAGCATTTCCGAGCCTCGCAGAGATAGCAAAAAAATTTCACCCATTGTCTCCCATTATCTCCTAGAGGAATGTTGGTCCATTAAAACCCATTCCCCCTGACTCCTAAGAGTTTTGAAACTTTTAAAACCATCCCAAACACTTGACCATTGTTTTTTGCTAAAAATGAGAAAACATCGTAACTAAAGGGAAGTCACCGCCAGCATCTCTGCGGGATAATTGCTTATCCCAGATGCTGCAATTTGTCATTATATCAAAGCGATTCTGAGAGAATAAATCTCGGCTTTATCTCTTAATGTCCGAAATAAATCGAAAATTAAGATTCCAAGGATGTCACTAAGAGATTTCACTCTCGAGTGTTTGAGAGGTCGTGTGCTATTCCTGTACTGAAGGTTACACACGCGCACAAAATAGCATATGTATGTACATATATCCATACACATATACATATATTATTATTATTATTATTATTATTATTATTATTATTATTATTATTATTATTATTATTATTATTATTATATGCTAAGCTATAACCTTAGTTTGAAATGCAAGATGCTTTAAGCCTAAGGGCTCCACCAGGCAAAAATATCCCAGCGAAGAAAGGAAAAAAGGAAATAAATAAACTACAAGAGAAGTAATAAACAATAAAAATATAATATTTTAAGAACAGTAACAACATTAAATTATATCTTTCATACATAAACTATAAAAAAAGACGAAGACAAATAAGATAGAATAGCGTGCCCGAATGTACCCTCAAGTAAGAGAACTCTAATCAATGATAGCGGAAGGGTATGGTACAGAGGCTATGGCCCTACCCAAGACTAGAGAACAATGGTCTGATTTGAGAGTGTCCTATTATAGAAGAGCTGCTTACCGTAGCTAAAGAGTCTCTTCTACCCTTACCAAGAAGAGACTAGCCACTGAACAATTCACTGCAGTAATTAAGATCCTCATCGAAAATGAATTCTTTGGTAATTTCACTGTCGTCAGTTGTATGACGAGAATGTGGAAAATATATATATATATATATATATATATATATATATATATATATATACATATATATATACATATATATATTGTATATATATACATACATATATATATATATATATATATATATATATATATATATATATATAATATATATATATATATATATATATATATATGGTTATGTGAACACAAATATATATACGCTGTATGCAAAACACAAACTCATATGTATATATAACATATTTAAATTTGCATATATACACATTTTATACACACACACACACACACACACACACACACACACACACACACACATATATATATATATATATATATATATATATATATATATATATATATATATATATATATACATTTGTGCGAGTTAGACCCAATTATATATAATCTGAGACGTATTTGATGTCAGGCTCGCCCGCGCAAGCATGTATATACTGCATGTGCATACATTTATATGCATACGTATATATTAAACAAGCATATGTATATATGTTAGTCCATAATGTATATATCTATACATACAGTATATATATATACTGTATATATACTATAGATATGTATATATACATATATATATATATATGTATACATATACATATATATTCATAACGCATCACACAGACATGTATATACATACACACAAACACACACACGCACATATATATATATATATATATATATATATATATATATATATATATATATATATATATATATATATATATATATATATATATATATATATATATATATCCTAATGCACGTGTGTAACAAACTCATACAGCAATCCTCAATGCTTTCGTTTTTCTCATGTAAAGCAAAACGCTCCGATAGGCTTATATTAAAATGCTGTTCGGTACATCTCCGCACTGCTGGTCCTGGCGTTAAACGAATGCTAGAAATGGTTCCACTCCCGTTAAGGTAAGCATTACGTCCGAGAAGTCCATCCGATTTAATGCTGGTTTGATTACTGAACACTGATAGAATGATGATCACTCATTTCTGATATTGCGTCTCCCTCATCTCCCCACTCCCAGCGGTGATTCACATCTGTCTGTTAAAACCTAATACACTATTCAATTGTTGAGTCTACAAAAGCATTTTTCAATATATATATATATATATATATATATATATATATAAATATATATATATATATATATATATATACATATATATATATATATATATATATATATATATATATATATATATATATATATATATTATACACATATACATATATACAGTACATATATATATATATATATATATATATATATATATATATATATATACATATATATATACATACATACATTTATAAATAAATATATATATATATATATATATATATATATATATATATATATATATATATATATATATATATATATATATATATGTATGTACGTATATACACACACATATATATATATATATATATATATATATATATATATATATATATATATATATATATATATATGTGTGTGTGTGTGTGTGTGAGAGAGAGAGAGAGAGAGAGAGAGAGAGAGAGAGAGAGAGAGAGAGAGAGAGAGAGATGATAAATAGTCTAGTAATGGACTGATGGATGGGATCTCTAATGGACGAAATCATAAGGAAATTCCTAAATATTTATAAAGAAATTCTTACATTAAAACAATTCCCTTAATAATTCAATTTTCCTTATACTAAGAGACCTACTTCATAACCCCCCCCCCCAAAAAAAAAAAAAAAAAAAAAAAAAAAAAAAAAAAAAAAAAAACGGGTATATAATTATAATATTAAAACCCGAATTCCAGAAAAACAATTCATAAAAAAACATGAGAATTTAAGGAGGATTCTCACGATATGAACCCAAACCACCTTTTATATAATAAAGAGACATTTATTAAGTCATTAATGCGCTATCATTCTAAGTCTAAGGCCTCCGTTATTAAGTTGTTATTGCGTTGCCCTTAAACCAACATGAGACCATAAATTTCAATAAACGCTCAAAAAGTGATGATTCGACAAATTGGCGGTTCCAGATCACTATCGTTACACAGCAGGTCCGATGAAAACAGCTTTTTTTGGACATTGTAATTCAAAACAAACGTGGCCTTCAGATGTATCATTTGCATATTTACACATCTCGAACGCTGGCCGAGTTCAGCCGGTGTCGTTTGAAGTTTCACGGGGGCCCCTGTTTACTTGAGGCCAAGTGGATAAATAAACAAATTGGAACTTTTCAACCTCACGCCTGGAGAGAAATTTACGACTGTTTGCTTTTCGTTAATGTGTCCTTATCACGATCATATTCGGTGGTTTTTGCTTATGCCATGGCTGTCGTTACCTTTCTTGCCGTGGTTTGGAAAAAAATAAAGAGATTTTTCTCAGGCTGAAGCGCATAGCTACTCGTGCTGTTGTTGCAAGCAGGGTTTAAACTTGACTATGTGGCCATTACCTTATATGCTGCTACTTTTAACCTTAGATTACGTTAAAACGTTTCCAATATCCATAAATTTGAAGTTTAAATGTTCGTAAAACACAAATTACCTTAGAATTACCTTAAAAATTACCTTGAAACCATGCAAATTACCTCAAACTAAGGTAATTACCTTAAACGTTTAAACCTTGTTGCAAGTGACCCCCACAGTATCTAGACCAGTGCAATTCCAAGTTACTGCTGCTTGCAACTCGTCCATGCTGTCATTCTTGTTGTTTGATTTTAATTATCTTTCTCTCGGTGTCGTGGTGCTGCTATTTCGTCAGTTTCATTTGTGGCTACTTTTACTTGCTGGGATACTACTTTATTTGCAAAATATGAGACCGAATAGGCAAACTTGTAATAAATTATATTTCGTAATTTAATGTGAGCGAAAGACTATTTCCTCAAATTCAGGATTTGGTTTTAGCAATATGTGTTCAGGTCCTTCCCTATGAATAGGACCTCCAGAAATACCCCGTTTTCATACCTTGTGACACTTGCATTCACTAAGTACATATGGCAAAATAGTCTTCAAAATATCTTTTAAATAATTATAGTACAGGTGACCCGATTTAGGCCCTCAAAGCTGGAGAATAAAATAAAAACACCAACATTGATAGAGTTAATAATAATAATAATAATAATAATAATAATAATAATAATAATAATAATAATAATAAAACCGTGCTACCATTACATTATAGTGATGACTGTAAAAGTTTCTTAATCAAAGATGCCATCTCAGTTAAGAACATTAAATTCCCAGGCTTTCCTGATGTTCTTTAGACTAAGGGTTTAGGAAAAGCCCTTGCACAAGGCCTTTCCATCAAGAATTTAGGCAATGAGAAAGTATAGAGCAATGTGAATTGACTTTAAGGCCATCTGCAAGCACAGTGTAGCAGTCTCTTCATTTGCTGAAATTTACAAATATTCGTAGCTAGCGATCCAAATTTATCATGCAGAGAAGCTAGTGCAATAATCGCGTTAACGGGGTGGCTGGTCTTTAAGTGTGTGTGTGAGAGAGAGAGAGAGAGAGAGAGAGAGAGAGAGAGAGAGAGAGAGAGAGAGAGAGAGAGAGAGAGAGAGAGAGAAATAGTGGTAAAGGGAATAAGGGAAATCAATTTTATGGCATATGAAACTAATGATAATTGGATGGTTAGAAAAGAAAATGAAATGATAATTGGAATAAATGACGTTCACATATGGCAATTTAACTAATAATGACGAGGATTGTGAAAGAACCTGATATGTGTTGTTATAAGATATAATTGATTTTAGGTAAGAATGTAATAGAAATACGCAGAAATATTTGCTACAAAAAAGTTTAATCAACATGCAGTATATATGGTAGATAAAAATCTATGAAAATTTAGAAGATAAAAGAAAGTGACATAAAAAGAAAAAATAATAATGCAGGTTCTTTAGAGTGAAAATGGTGGCAATATGTAAAAACAAGGCTTAAAATATGCTTGGAGTGCTTTTGTCATGTAACGATATTGATTGATTGATTAATTAGGAGTTATCTAACATCTTGACACCTAAGGTCATTGACGCCAATCATGTAATGAGATTGGAAGACAGAACGCGGTATAACACATTCCTACACTGCACCTTTTGGAGGTCGAAATGAGATTATACAATCTATTAAAAAAAGAAGGATGCACTTTCGACAAAAAACGAATTCGTAAAAAAATTTTGCGTAACTTACGCATATAGTAATATACCATGAACGAACGTTTCAAGGTGTAAGTGAATTAGTAATTCTAAAAGCAAGTAAGAATGAATATATGTGAAATTGCAAGCACAGCAAACACGGGGGGAAGAAATAAACAAGTACTTAGCAAACATTAGGGCAGGAGCGTCAAAGGATGGAGAAGGACAATGGGACTATTATTACCGTTCTTATTTCTGTCGATGTATGTTAGGTACGACGTGCGTGGGATGAGAATCGTTCACATGGTGATTACCTCTCAACATTAATACATTTCTTTTTATTATTAGAGTGATTAATTTTTTAGTATATATATATATATATATATATATATATATATATATATATATATATATATATATATGTGTGTGTGTGTGTGTATGTATGTATGAAGGTATATATATGTGTATATATACACATATATATATATATATATATATATATATATATATATATATATATATAGTTTTTTTTTGCTCTCGGGAGCACAATTCTTCGAATAGAAATTCTGTGGTAACAACAACAAATATAATAATAATAATAATAATAATAATAATAATAATAATAATAATTATAATAATAATATAACACCTATTACCACATTTTTTTGTCTTAAAAACCATATCTTACTAATTAAAACAGTAAGATGATAATAATAATAACATAAATCACATATTTGAAATTTTGCCAATATAAAACAAGGTTGGCCCTCTACCAACATTTACTTTTTCTTAACAGCTTTCACCTCCTTTTGCTGTCAGGACTTCATAATATTTTCCTTCTTTTTCACTGTTTGTTATAGGCCAAACTTCCATGAAAAGGGGAAAGTGGAATGAAAAAAATTTCTCATCCTTTTGGGTGTTTTTTCAAAGATAAAAATCAACAATATTTTTCGAACGGCGCTCATGAAAACTTTATTTTCGAAGAGGCGTCTCTCGTCTTTCGTTGAAGGAAGAAGGCTGGAGGCGTTCTATGTTTGAATATTCACAAATGGGACAGATATACATACATACATACAAACAGCCTCACATGAATATATACACACGCACACACATATACAGTATATAAATATATATATATATATATATATATATATATATATATATATATATATATATATATATATTTTATATATATATATATATATATATATATATATATATATATATATATATATATATATATATAGTTATATTGGCACATAAACACACACACACACACACACACACACACACACACACACACACACATATATATATATATATATATATATATATATATATATATATATATATATATATATATATATATATATATATATATATATATATATATATATATATATCGTCTTACGCCTATTGACACAAAGGGCCCCGGTTAGGTTTAGTCAGTCGTCTATAACTTGAGTTTTTAATTTTAAACTTATCCATTGATCACCTCCAACTTCACGCTTCATAGACCTCAGTCATGTAGGCCTGGGTCTTCCAACTCTTCTAGTGCCTTGTGGAGCCCAGTTAAAAGTTTTGTGAAATAATCTCTCTTGGGGAGTGCGAAGAACATGCCCGCACCATCTTTATCTACCCAACGTCATGATCTCCACATGTCTCTCTTATACTTTAATTTCTAATCCTGTCGTGCCATTCAACTCCCAATATTGGGAGAAATACACACACACACATTTATATATATATATATATATATATATATATATATATATATATATATATATATATATATATATATATATATATATATATATATATATATAAACCACCCGAGGACCTTTCCTTTTTATCAAAATTGGTGACACCAGAAGGGTTGAGCCTGAAGGTCTCTGGGCTATTATTTTTTCTCGGGATGGGATTGTTAGCGCTCCCGGCCATTCCTTTTTACAGTAAACACTGTGTAACAATTTACAGCTGGATGTCTTAAACCTAACAATTCTGGGATTGTGGTGTAGGCTTTGTGCCCTACAAAAAAAAAAAAAAAAAAAAATCCTGATGTGGTGTGAGTTACGGTACTACAGTATCTTGAGTTTGGTAATTTCTTAACTACATACTCATGTATACACAGTACACAAACGCATACATATATGCATATATGCATATATATATATATATATATATATATATATATATATATATATATATATATATATATATATATATATATATAAAACAAAAAGCCTAAAAAATGGCCTTAGTCGTGTCTGGGGTTGGGCCATTTTCGTTATCACGCTGGCCAGTGAGGATTGGTGATGATGTGAGATTTCATTGTGATCGCTCACAGCAAACCAGCCTATTATGGGTATCACTAACTATATTCTTTTTTTCTTTTTTTTGATGAGGCGCATTCATACTGACTCGCAGCGGTGCCCTTTTAGCTCGGAAAGGTTTCCTGCTATCTGATTGGTTAGAATTATCTCGTCCAACCAATCAGCGATCAGGAAACTTTTCCAAGCTAAAAGGGCAACCCTGCGATTCCGTGCAAATCTGCCTCATTAAAAAGAATTGACTATAGTACAGCTTTGCTGATCATGGCGATTCACAAACCTTTACATTACTTACAAACACACATACTTATGAAAAATTAAGAGTAGAAATACACAAATACTAACAAATATTTGATATCTGAAAGTGTTGTCTGTATTAATACATGTATGCAAAAATACGTGTAGAAAGAAATTCATATACATCTACAGTATATAGGTTCTCCGTCCTTCAACAATTATACGTCGCAAGTACGAACAACAACTAAACGCCGCAAGCACGAACAACAATTATACGTCACAAGTACGAACAATAATTATACGTCGCAAGTACGAAACAACAATTATACGTCACAAGTACGAACAACAATTATACGCCGCAAGCACGAACAACAACTAAACGCCGCAAGCACGAACAACAATTAAACGCCACAAGCACGAACAACAATTATACGTCACAAGTACGAACAATAATTATACGTCGCAAGTACGAAACAACAATTATACGTCACAAGTACGAACAACAATTAAACGCCGCAAGCACGAACAACAATTATACGTCACAAGTACGAACAATAATTATACGTCGCAAGTACGAAACAACAATTATACGTCACAAGTACGAACAATAATTATACGTCGCAAGTACGAAACAACAATTATACGTCACAAGTACGAACAACAATTAAACGCCGCAAGCACGAACAACAATTATACGTCACAAGTACGAACAATAATTATACGTCGCAAGTACGAAACAACAATTATACGTCACAAGTACGAACAATAATTATACGTCGCAAGTACGAAACAACAATTATACGTCACAAGTACGAACAACAATTATACGCCGCAAGCACGAACAACAATTATACGTACAAAAATTATACGTAGCAAGCACAAAATAACACTATACACATTTTTTTTCTTTTTAGTTAAAATAAATCTTCTATTGTTTCCATATATTGTATACAAATGGACTAAAGGTAAATAAATACATTGTTAATAAAATAAATAAGCAACAAAATGTACGTGAATATACGTTCATGTATAGTTTAACTTTCATTCTTTGCATATCCGCAGAGAAACAAGAAAAAAAAAAGAAAACATCTAATTATTCAAACTGCGTTCCTCATTTCCAAAGTCCGATTTTCATTCCCAAACAACTCAGTGCTTGAAAACCTTTCATTAATATTACTATGTAAATACTCTCGGAAGTTGGAACGACAACAAAGGGTATATTATTTGGAAAAAAAAAAATCAAATGGAGCATCACTTCAAAGTTGCATTAACAACAGGATTCATTAAATTGTCGGCGGCAATGCATTTGAGTTCCGGGAAACAATGAACAAAAAACAAAACAAAAAACCAAAAATTAAATAAAACATTACAATAAAAATGTAGTAAATATTATGGAAATGGCGGTAGGCTTACTTTTTTTTTTTTTCTACTTTTTGGTTTATTACAATTTTTTTCCAGCGAGAAATGGAGATTCTTCAGTGATAAATTGCAGCAATTATTTATGAAAAATAAAACAAAAAAAACAAACACATGAAAATAATAGAAACAATATATAGCAACAATGGTTTGTACTATCTTCAATTTTTTTTTCAATATTATTTTTCACAAAATAACCTAAAGGAAATCCTGTAAAATGTATATAATAATGAAGTTTAAGATGATTAAAAGAAAAACTAAATTTTCCTTTGATGAGAAAATACGAGAATATATATAAACAATATTCTATCATCATCATCATCTCCCTCCACGCCTATTGAAAAAGAGGGGGCCTCAGTTAGATTTCGCCTGCCATCTCTATCTTGAGTTTTCAAATTAATACTTCTCTATTCATCATAAATTACTTCACGTTCATAGTCCTCAGCCATGTATGCCTGGATCTTCCAGGTCTTCTAGTACCTTGTGGAGCCAAATTGAATGTTTGGTGAATTAATCTTTCTTGGCGAGTGTGACGAGCATGCTCAAACCATCTCCATTTACCCCTCACCATAATCTCATCCACATATGACACTTAAGAAATCTCTCATATATTTTCATTTCTAATCCTGTCCTGCCATTCAACTCCCAATATTCTTCTCAGGGCTTTGTTCTTAAATCTACAAAATCTGTTGGATATTTTTTCATTGTTATGCTACGACTCATGTCTATACAGTAAAACCGTTCTCACTAAACGGATTCATAACCTGTTTTTTATATGTAATTTCAGGCGATTTCATTAACAAATCTTACTTAACCTAGCCATTGTCTGATTTTCTTTTTTTCAATCTACCACTAAACTCAAATTCTGAAGATCCTGTATTAATCAAAGTTCCTAAATATTCAAATGATTCCACTTTATCAATCCTTTCTCCTACTAATATTTCATTTTCTATTGCCTATTCCGTTCTCATCATCTCTGTCTTTCTTCTACTTATCTTGAGCCCAACCTCATGCGATATTTCATGCATTCTAGTATGAAGATAAAAAAACAATGCTTAAATAAGAAAGATAAAACAAAATTGCAGTTCTGTTATGACCGAAGAGAAGAAATGAAAATGCAATAAAAAAAATGAAACAGTAGAAATTTTACTAGATGGAAGCAAAATTATTGATAGAATCTTACGTTACATAAATTCAGCCTCAGTTCACGCAACCACTCATATACAAATAAACATTCTTTATAAAATGTCTCACACACATAAACACCCATCACCAAACACCTTCACTAAAAACTCTTCCCATGGAAACACACACACACACACACACACACACACACACACACACACACACACACACACACATATATATATATATATATATATATATATATATATATATATATATGCGTGTGTGTTATATACACTAAAAAGTTACTTTAATATCTACTTCACTCTAATACTGTTCAAGTCTCCATATCAGGATGTGTGTGTAGGGAGCAATCTACTTCAAAAGTTAACCAGCTTTTACTCATTCATGAAAGCATATTGCAATATATATATATATATATATATATATATATATATATATATATATATATATATATATATATATATATATTCAAATAAGCCATATATATTTTTTTGATACATTAATGTCTGGATTCTCTTAACGACCTCGGGATCAGAGCCCCAGGCGAAATCACACAAAGACAAGAGCTTGGCTCCGGCCGGGAATCGAACCCTGGTCGGCAAGCTTGTACAGACAGTGACTAACCCACTTGGCCACGACCTCTTGTCTTGGCTCCGGCCGGGAATCGAACCCTGGTCGGCAAGCTTGTACAGACAGTGACTAACCCACTTGGCCACGAAGGCCGTGGCCAAGTGGGTTAGTCACTGTCTGTACAAGCTTGCCGACCAGGGTTCGATTCCCGGCCGGAGCCAAGCTCTTGTCTTTGTGTGATTTCGCCTGGGGCTCTGATCCCGAGGTCGTTAAGAGAATCCAGACATTAATGTATCAAAAATATATATGGCTTATTTGAATATGAAAAACATGTAAAAATGTGCAAAATTTATCATATATATATATATATATATATATATATATATATATATATATATATATATATAAATATATATATATACATATATATATATATATATATATATATATATATATATATGTATGTGTGTGCATATATATATATATATATATATATATATATATATATATATATATATATATATATATATATATATGTGTGTGTGTGTGTGTGTTCCCTTAACAAAGTTGGTCCTTATATAAACAAGATACCATACAAACACTGACAAAGTTTTCCTCTATTTACTCAATTGCTGGCAACATATGAAAGTCAGTATATTATTAATAAAATCATAATAAAAGTATAATAAAAAAGAGAATACACCATAGTATTATATCGAGATAAAATCATTAGATCTCTAAAATCGAGTCAGTTCTCACCATTAGGTAACATCGAATCAAAATATTGAACTCAATAATGTATTGTATGTACAGTTGAACACAAGAGTCCCTGACACACCTCGCTCCGAAGAAGAGCACCCTACCACACCCTTACTTTACTACAAGAAACCAAACAGATAGGGTAGAGATGGTAGAGGTGGTGGGCGGGGCTAAATACAGGAACTCACCACGCAGTAAGGATGTGGCTGGGTGCACTTCTTCAGGGCACGGTGCACCTGGAATTCCTGTATCCAACTGTATATACGGTTATATGGATGCACTTCTTCATAGCACGGTGCACCTGGAATTCCTGTATCCAACTGTATATACGGTTATATGGGTGCACTTCTTCATAGCACGGTGCACCTGGAATTCCTGTATCCAACTGTATATACGGTAATATATCATCAAAAAGAAAAAAAAAGTCATAACCGTAGGATGGAAATGAAAACATCCATCCAAATCTTGCGCAATTGGACGAAGTCCCTCTGGCGGAGGCGTGTGTGTTCCTCGCCTGGCGATACACTGGGATGACCGCTGTCGTGGCCGCGGGGTGATGTGATTAAGCGAGGGTTGGGGCGAGGATTACATGTCCTAAAACCCTCTCGTTCGCACACATGCACATGCGCGTACATGTGTGCGTACGCCCGTGAGCACACACATCAACAACCTTGTTATAAATGGGGAGGAGGAGAGAAGTAAATGAGGAAGGTGGACACATTTTCGCGTTGGCATATTTTGTCGTCAGGGTGAGAATGGGGCCATTCTGGGATGTAGGGAAATTGTCACTGAATTTCCATGAATAGGGAAATTGATTGTAAAGGAATTTCACAAAAGGCTTTAGGGACATGGGTGAAGGAAAATAAAAACATACATAAAAGCAAGCAGAAAATCAAAGATGATTTCCCAATAGTTAAGAAAATGAGACAAACTTGGGGAATTTATATTTCAGTAAAATTCCCTATAATAGGAAAACAAAAAACATTAAAAGTCCCTTAATCTAAAGTTAACAGCAATTGTACAAATATCCATGAAAGTAAAGGGAAAATATATTCTAACTTACAGTTTTGAAACACTAATAATATTACAAACTTGATAATAGGAGAAGACCCTGATGGTCTCTGAGTTTTGAAGAGTGAAGAATTGATGGTTCGCCTTCCCAGTTGTCACTAGGTACAGTTGGCTTCCTTAATTCCGGAACACCTCACGGGAAGCCAAGGAGACGTCGGTGTACCGGAATTAATGAAGCCAACTGCCTCTCCCCGGTACCTACACACTCTCTCTCTCTCTCTCTCTCTCTCTCTCTCTCTCTCTCTCTCTCTCTCTCTCTCTCTCTCTCTCTGTGGAGAAAAGTTTTCTCTTGTTTTCTTTCTCTCATGAAGTTTTTCTCTTGCGGAGTGCCATACGTGCTAGTCAGTGCCTAAATATCCTGACTTAATTTACAACCATCCACTCCTATCTCAAGTTTCCAAGGAGCAATATTACCCCCCCCCCCCCGCCCCTCTCTCTCTTTTTACAAGAGAAAGTCCTTAGAATACAATAAATGATGTCACTTCAACTGTGAAAAAAGGTATTCGGATCACATCCTTTGCTGCTAATCTGTCCAAATGAAACTACTATATTTTGTCTCTAAAATTTCAGAG
>NC_090751.1:19554770-19557270 GCF_036898095.1 Palaemon carinicauda | reverse complement strand
GAGAGAGAGAGAGAGAGAGAGAGAGATTCTCTTAGTATGTTACAGGTTAAGTTATGTTAAGCCATGTGCATTCATTTATTAAGGATTCTCAGATCTAGATGATATCTTGACCAAATATATTAATGCAATTTATCTGTCCATTAATAATTCATAAGCTTTTCGAATCCGTTAGGCCCAAACCAGAAGATTACAAGAACCTGTTTGTCACTTATCACAGAGCGCACATCTCTAAACACTCTTTATTATACAAACGACTACATTTCGATAAGACGGATAACCAAAGCGTAATATTGTGATAGTTTTAAAACAAAAAAAAACTACTACCTTAGCACCGGAACTTCCTACAAGGGATAATCCAGTAAACTCTAAATAACTTAAAAACACTTTTTTGTCAATCTAAAAACTGACGTTTCTATCTGTTCCTCTGTAAAAAAAAAAAAAAAAAAAAAAAAAAAAAAAAAAAAAAACCTGACATTGAAATACTCTTAATACTACTATGAGTAGAAAAACTCTGATAGCTCAATAAATTGCTACATAAAGTAATAATGAAAATGTTTGACCGTAAATAAGAATACAAAGTAATAACTAATGAAAAAAAAAAAAAACCTTGAGACTGAAGAAGTTACTTAAGAAAACTTTAAACTTAGTGGAAAACGAGGATCCGATCTAATGGAACATATTTATAACGATCTATGGAGTATAAGTTCGTGAATTTCATATATGCACCCTTCACTATTCATAAATTCCGTCTGTTACAAACTCATGCACATGAGTCGCGCTGTCAGCACTCCATGCATGCGCATAGATAGTCTTCTTGCTTCTCTTGGCACGAGCTGTACGCCTTGCAGAGCCCCACTGTACACAACCCCTTGCTGTATGGAATAAATGCAATCTACGACACGGGATTTTACTTCTCCATCTCAGCAATCATCTGTCTTCATCTACAAGACATCATCACCTATCACCAAATTTCATAGGTTAAAAAGGTGAAAAACTGATGGCCATGTTCGGTTAATTATTTCTGTAAAAAACAGACCGTTTACGAGAGGGAGGGTGTCACACTTGCAATTTCCCCCTTAATCGATACAACTTGTTATTTTCGTAAATGGAAAATACGATTAACCATAAACAGTCTCAAACACACATACATAGTTTTCCATTGAGTGTATTTTTACTTTTTTTTTTTAAAAAAAATTCGAAGTAAATTTTCGCTTTACAATAATCGCTCCTAAGTTATATCGCTTAAATGGACAATCCCTAAAAAATAAGCGCTCACATGAAATCCCTCTGGAACAGTGGCTCCCAAACTGGGGGGCACGCCCCACTAAGGGGGGGGGGGCGTGAGGACGATACAAGGGGGGCGTGAAGTCATCTGCTCGAAATTACTTGTTTAATAAAATCATAAAATCATTTAAAGAACAAATATCTGTCATTGCATAAATTGTGCCTTATTCTCATAAGTATTTCCAAATATTATATGCCATGTTTTCCGATTATCTATTCTTAAAATTGCAACTCAATTTTGCCAATTTGCTAATGTTCAAACTTTTTTTCCCTCACTTTGAACCAAATGTTTCGTTTTTAGTTACTGGAATGTACTATTATTTGTTTGAGTGTCTTTTATTATTAAAATGTAATACAAACAGAAATCTGTTTTCCTGTACAATGCTAAAATATAAATGTAAGAATCATTTCATATAAAAAAAAGAGAGGGAGTGGGGGCGTACCTGTCTCCTGGAAGCAAAAATGGGGCGTCAGGTAAGATTGTTTGGGAACCACTGCTCTAGATATATATATATATATATATATATATATATATATATATATATATATATATATATATATATATATATACATATATATATATATATATATATATATATATATATATACATATATATATATATATATATATATATATATATATATATATAGATAGATAGATAAATAGATAGATAGATAGATAGATATCGCTCCCCTTTTGATCTATTTTGTTTCGTTCTTTCCGTGCTTATAATATTTTCTTCGAGAAATTTTTCAATTATTTTCATAGTTTTCAGACGCCTTTTATCAGTCAGTTGGACCCCACATATATACTGTATAAGTTGCTTTTTGCCATTTTTATTTGATTACAAGTCAATATCATAATTTCAAAGGATCTCAGTTAGTCCCATAATTTTATATATCGACTAAGTTTTGTTCTATTCTACTTTATTGAACGTTTACATTATTTTTTACCACAAGCATTTTAAGCAAAAATTTGTAATATTAATTTCTAATGTAAACATAATTTCGTGTTTTATGTAGCCCTGATGATGGGAATGCATTCTCGAAACGTTGGTTGATAGAATAAAAATGAGACATGATCCGAAGTCTTCTTGCTGACCGCTACATTTTATATATATATATATATATATATATATATATATATATATATATATATATATATATATATATATATACTGTATATATATATAATATATATATATATATATATATA
>NC_090751.1:19547270-19549770 GCF_036898095.1 Palaemon carinicauda | reverse complement strand
AACGATTAAACTAAAGATAGTATTGGGGATAATAAAAAAAAATATAAAAATTCATTAACATCAGTAACAACGTTAGAATAGACCAGTCTTACATAAACTAGGAAAGGAGACTTATGTAAACCTCTTCAACATTAAAGCATTTGCAACAAGTTTGAACTTCCGAAGTTCCACCGATCCAACCACCAGATTGGTAATCTTTCCAAAATCTGGTCAGAGCAGGAATAAAACTTCTACATACTGTGTCGTATTTCTGTTTGACCTAAATGCAAAATTTCTAGTAAGGGTTTGCTACACTTTCTAACCTTTGTCTTAATTACTTTCCTTATCATTGTTTTTTTCTGTTACATTCCTTACATTTTCCATTCAGATTTCTCGCTAAACTATTCAATACACCTCTATTGGTTTTTAAGCATTTTCCCCATGAGACTTTCTCTCATGTTTTCACGAGGATGTTTATATACATACAAAATCTCGCATTTCTTAAAATCTATGGTGTTAAATTTCTACTGATTAAAGGGATGATATTTTTATTTTGGCTTTTCCACATATAAAAACCAAGTTTATTTTTTCTCATACAGGGGAGAACCTTTCCCCTGGCATTTTTCTTTTAACATTTTACCTGGAAAACAACTTTCCCCCAATATTGATTCTTCCACATCAATTCATTCTGGATTTTACGGTTGGACCATACAGCAACATTTCCAGATAGATTTAGCTGTCATGGTTCAAATGATCCATGATTTACTTCATTCAGATATTTTTGGTCACTTGAATTATACCTTGTACATTTCAAGGTAGTTTTAATTCAGACTATCAATGAACATAACGATGAAAATAGCACCGAAGATCGTAATCCAGGTTTTCAGATATTTAGATTAGCTACAATCAAGTCCAATGATTCCAAATTATTCCCATTCCATATGTTTATATAGCTTAATCTCATAATGTAGGCAATATGCCTATTACAGTTTTCGTTGGTTAAATCTGTGTGATTCCTGTCCAAACTCTTGCAATTAGCTTAAATTTCTGCATATCCTCAACATTAACTTGGTTATAATATTAACCAAAGAGTCAATTGCTTATTCAAGACATCCCCGCTACGCATAAATACTATTCCATTCATATCTTCGTTCCGTCCTTTTTTGATAAACAATTCTGGCAATTCCAGTTTTGAAACATATTTCTGTAGTAATTATTATTATTATTATTATTACTATCCAAGCTACAACCCTAGTTGGGAAAGCAAGATGCTACAAGACCAGGGGCTCCAACAGGGAAAAATAGCCCAGTGAGGAAAGGAAATAAGGAAATAAATAAATGAAGAGAACAAATTAACAATAAATCATTCTAAAAAAAAGTAACAACGTCAAAACAGACATGTCATAAATAAACTATAAAATGACTCATGTCCGCCTGGTCAACAAAAAAGCATTTGTTCTATAAAATAAATTACATGTCTGAATTTATCTCCAACACAGATTTCAGATGCACCTATATTTGAAAATTGCAAATTTTAATTTTAACTCTCGATCAATTAAATTTAGATTATGCTATCTAGAAAACAATTTTGATTTAATATTAAACAGCCTTGATAATTTTATGAACCAACCTCAATAGATTTATGAGAACACTAAAGTGAACCTGCTAAAACATACATATAGATATGAAAGCAATTTGCTACAGAATGATAAAAAGGGCCAATTTATTGAATCAGCGTTTAGGCTTCTTATTTTCCATCGCTTGATTCAGCAGCTAAATGTCACTAGCTCTTAAAATTTCACGTTATCTAATGTAAAGGGCAACTTTCCCTACTCACAATTTCACTGGGAAATTACCTATTGAGATAATATAAACATTCAAATACAAAGGACTATTCAACAAGACTGATGTTTAATACAATCAATGATTAAGTTTCGAAATATATAAAAATAACGTAATTTTAATGGGAAATTCTCCGTAAAAAAATATAAGATTCTGAGCTGTATTTTAGTAAAATAGAAGGGACCGTAATTTTCCCCTAATTTGCTATTATCTTTTACGGTTTGGTGACCGTTATCACTCCTTTACGTCAACATAACCGTTTTTAAAACGGTAAATGCTTGGGGACACTTATTCCAGGATTCTTACCGTTTTCTACGGTAAATATTTAACAATGTACCATGGATATAGGATATAAAAGGATATCTCTGAAGGCAATAGATTGAGGGCCGCCGACCCCACCAGACAAAAAAATGAAAATAGTAAAATATTACGTATTCATCCAAGAGGCACTTGCTCATTTACAAAAAGACAGGCGTAGACCACCAGCCAAAAAGTGAAAATAGTAAAATATTGCGTATTCATCCAAGAAGCACTTGCTCATTTACAAAAAGACAGGCGTAGACCACCAGCCAAAAAGTGAAAATAGTAAAATATTGCGTATTCATCCAAGAAGCACTTGCTCATTTACAAAAAGACAGGCGTAGACCACCAGCCAAAAAATGAAAATAGTAAAATATTG
>NC_090751.1:19534770-19542270 GCF_036898095.1 Palaemon carinicauda | reverse complement strand
CTAATGATCCTATTCATCGTAAGTTTCTTTGGAATGATCAAGGGTAAATAGAATATCACAATACTATGGTTGTTAGAATATATAAATATCACTAATAGAAGAAAGTTTAAAATTCTATTGCCTAACTAATCTTCTAATTTACTAATTTAATTAATATTCAAATTTCTTACATAGAAAATATAAAGAATATTCTTCAATTATTGACCCGTCCGTTATTTCATGGCAAAAAAAAAAAAAAAAAAAAAAAAAAAAAAAAAATCTTTTCGTACGCTCAGTTCTTGTTGCTTAGCAATATCCAATCGTCTATTTTTTAGAATAATAAAATCAATTCGCATTTAAATTTCCATCGACTTAATACGGAGCTCAGACTAATCACTTAACGGAAGATAATTCCAATTTGCATATGAAGTTGAAAAATAGATATTTTACGTTTGGAAGGATAATTTATATTTATCGAAAAGTTCATATTTTGGTTTCAATTCATTAATTAATTTTCGTTGTCTATATTTATATATTTATTTCATCAAACAGTACTGTTCATTTTCTCCCCGTTGTTCAGATTTCCACTTTTTCTCTTTTTCCCCTTCTCTCATTTTCCCTCCCTTCTATCTCCCCTCGAAAATCCCTCTCTTGTTCCCCTCTCACCCCCTCTCATAAGCTCAACTCTCTCTCTCTCTCTCTCTCTCTCTCTCTCTCTCTCTCTCTCTCTCTCTCTCCACTAATCCCCCCTTACCCCGACCTTCGTCTCCCCACGGTAGTCGGTGTATATCGATTTCCAATATTACTTGGTCCTTCAAATCCTTTAATATCCTCACATACCTTACAGCTACCAAGGCTACTTTTCAATGGGAGAATTCCTCCGTAACTCCTCAATCCTCACTTCAAGCTCCTACTCTTGCACCTCCCCCTCCTACTCCTCCTCCTTCTCCTACCAGCTTTCATTCGGTCCATTGTCTCTGTAAGGAGGAGGAGTAGGAGGAGGAGTAAGGAGAAGAGGGAGATATTATCATCTCTGTCCGTGAAGAGCCTCTTTATTGCAGAAAACAGATCCTTTATTCCCGACGAAGGCTGGAATTGCTGTGTAAGGCTTGTGCGTGTAAACCTGTGGCTTTAACTGGCACTTTCCAGTTTCCAGATTCGTACAATATCGTTTATTCTTTATGTTGGCCTTTTATATAGTAATGAAAATACTATAAGCTTTGGTATTGATAGTAACAGCAGAACCATAAGCAAGGATTTGACTAAAGCCCTTGGCAAGAATTCAAAACCATTTTTTTTTCTTTTGCTTCCATATACCTATACCAAATGATCAGCCTTTTCTGTGCGATCAAAATTAGTACCAATAACAATACTAGCGTCAAAGGTATCGTCATCTTTAAAAAGAAGAAAAAAAATAGAAACAACTGACATGGGGAAAAAAAAAAAACCTTAGGCTTACCACTGCCTCTGAAACAAAGCTCACAGAAGTGGTTATATCGCTCTAAAAGTTTGCGCATATGAAAAAAAAATCGATATTATACGAAGAACAATGAGAACCAAAATAAAAATCTTAGAAAAGAACAATGTGATAAAGGAAGCGAAGAAGAGAATAGAGAAGGGTCTAGAGAAAGGGGTCTGGAGAAAGGTGCATCCGACCAATTGGTCCCACTGTCACTGACTGCACTCGGGCTAAACAAACAAGAATCTACAGATGCGTTTGCACTGATGCGTGTCTCGCCAATATTGGGATTTTAGATCTCATTGCAAGAGCAAGCGAGAGGAGAGTACAAGGATATAATGTAAAGTTGATAATCAGGAAGATTTTAAGACAATGAAGTACTGAGCCAATAATCAGGTCTAACATCAATAGAGTAGTGTTGTTCATCAGGATCCTATGCAACGATAGAAGTTCAATGAATGTGTAACATGTAATAATGAATCTGAAGTAAGACCAATGAAATGGAATATCCTCAGTCAGCTGATGTTGATGAGTAATTCCATCAGACAGAAAACTTAAAGAAACAAAAATATCAGAGAAGATTTGTTTACAATTCATACTGTATTCATACAGGTCACTCTGTGAGTGTCAATTCAACAGTTTGATTACGTTCACTAAATAATGAAAATTTAAAATATATATTTTTCTATACAAAATACCGGTAAAAAAAAATTGATTTTATATAACTTTTACCACTATACAATTTTGTCTCTTTCGTGGAAATTTCCCAAAGAAAAAAAAATTGGTTTTCAATAGAATCCGATTCCGATAGCAGGGGTTACAAGACTCAGGTGCAGCACCATTTCCAGTGCTGACATCTGCAGTGTTTAAGCCAAGTTCCAGACGGTTTGCAATGCAACCAAAATGGAATAAGAAATAAAAGCATTTAGGAAGAAACTAATCGCGGAAATAGTAAATAAAAAGGAAGAGAAGATTAAAATTAATCAAAGAAAATTCATCCTGTTTGTAACAGTATTCTAACAATATACATAAAAATAAAGAATCAAGCTTATTTAACCCAAGAAATTAAATTGGATAAAAGGTAATCGAAAAATAAAATCTATTTGATCTCATTTGAAAAAGTTATTAAACAATTTCAATATTTAAAAGTTTAAAGGCTGCTTATGAATGGTAGAGGCAAGAGACAGTGACATTGCCCTATCAAGCAGGACAATGCCCTAGAGACTAACCATATTATATATGATTAGCGCCCAAGCCCCCTCTCCACCCAAGCTGGGATCAAGGAGGGCCAGGCAATGGCTGCTGATTACTCAGCAGATAGACCTATAGGCTACCCCAAAGCCCCCATCCTTAGCTCACAAGAATGATGAGGTTGCAGCGACCAAATGAACTAACGAGTTTGAGCGGGACTCGAACCCCAGACTTGGCAATCACCAGGCCACCACAACCCCACTTTCTCTAGTTGAAAAACCCCACCGGCACATTATGAGAAAATATATCTATTTCCTACATGGTCTCATTATAATTCCTCAAGAAAATACCTTCTCTCTCTCTCTCTCTCTCTCTCTCTCTCTCTCTCTCTCTCTCTCTCTCTCTCTCTCTCTCTCTCTCTCTCTCTCTCTCTCATTACACTTGATTATTCCAGATCCCTAATTACATCAAGATAATTATATTACCTTTTTCATAACCTTGGAACTCGCTCTAAAACAAAAGCACATTCGCGTTTCCGTGTCGGGGGAAATTCTTGTTGAAGTCTTCTCGCTAAATGGATTAGCACAAACTTTCCTAATAACGTTAGCGCCATGAAACAAGATGGAGTTCCCTGGAATTATTTCTTTCCCCACTGTTGACGTAATCCTTGAACAAGGATCGGCTCAAGTTTTACTGAATTTATATGTTTTAATCATCATTAGCAGCATATATATACATACATACAATATACATATATATATATGTATATATATATATATATATATATTATATATATATATATATATATATATATATATATTTACATATATTTATATATATACATATATATATATACATATATATACATATATATATATATATATATATATATATATATATATATATATATATAAATATATATATATATATATACATATATATATATATATATATATATATATATATATATATATATATATATATATATATATGTTTTAATCATCATTAGCAGCATATATATACAGACATACAATATATATATATATATATATATATATATATATATATATATATATATATATATATTTACATATATTTATATATATACATATATATATATACATATATATATATATATATATATATATATATATATATATATATATATATATATATATATATATGCGCATATACAGTATATATAGTTAATCATAATGACGAGGATTAAGGATTATGCTACTTAAATTCTTGGGAATGAAGATTAAAATTTCTAAAACAAAATAAACACTGCAAAGAAGTATACTGTAGAACTATGTATACATACGTACTATAAATCTTATTATTTTTCTTATGAAATAAATTACCAGCAACTTGCATTCTTTCTAATCAAAGAAAGCATGTTTATCTCGTAAGCAAACTATGATACACTTACTAATTCTAGTGGTCAATAACGGAAATCTAAATATCGTAAGCTCTCCACGAGGGCAAAATAAATATATTATGATGAAACAAAATTTTATCATAATCTTTTTTCCAAACTGTTTTAGCATTATACAAATTACAGTTATTGCATTGATAGAAAATATTAGAAAAAAATACTAATTACTGCAAAAATAAACATAATTTTTACTCCTAATACAATCATTCATGGATCATGACCGCATCAAAAAATATTACACATCCTCCTTAGTAATTGATTTATCCATATTCAGGTAGTATTGTAAAACAAAAGACATCATAATTACAACATTTTTATTTTCATTGTTACTACTTTAACTACTTGCGGCCCCCTTGAAAGCTCCTGGCGGCCTCCTAGGGGGGCGCGCCCCCCAGTTTAAGAATCTATGCAAGTCTAGATAGCCTTCAAAGACTGACTACACCTAGCTTTACCGGTCACGCAATATCTATCACGATTACGTGATCAAGTAGACTTCTCCACTTACTCAGCGACAACATTTATCTATCGGTCTAAAGAAAGCCGACCTGTCTATCACCTTTTGGAAGAGCAAACTAAATACGTACTTTACTGATTACTGAGGAAAACCACTATTCAGTCTTTTATTTTCATCTGACTAACTCGTATAAAACAACTTCTGTCTTAAAAGGTTTCTTATATCATCCCCCCTCCCCATTTGGCACCCCTTCCCCATATCTTTGAAGTTTTTTTTTTTTCTGGTAAGCATTGCGCATTGCTTCTGGGTTAGTTTTTAAACTTCTATAAAGATGATCTCACATTTCAAGTACATCGGCCATGGTAAATTGTGAAAAATATACATATATAACTTACCAATCACGCGTCATAATTTCATGCAACACTACAGCACTTACCTGTAAAGAGAGAAAAAAAATCTCATTAGTTTTAAAATAGTCAGTAAATATTAAAAAAAAAAAAAAAAAAAAAAAAAAAACATACAACTAAAGTTAAACTTAACTTACCACAAATAATTCGAAATCCCTCCTTCCATTCACTAACTCAATATTTTCGAATTTGGTTTGAACAAGTCGACTAAATTACAGAAACATGTACCAACCGTGTGTCACACGATCGTACATAGTTCATTTAGTGCTCTCCCCTTGCATTAAAACGAACCTGAAAAATCATGTCTGATTTTCTCCTCTGTAACAGTGTCAATATTTGAACATGAAAATTCTTGTTGCTTTGAGATTTTGTATATAAAGGAGAGTGTTCTTTAATAAACTAACTCAGTTGCTTTCACACTGCCTTTGAGTTCACAACCTTCTCTCGGCCGTCACAAACAGATGTTTACTATCCTGACAAACTGAGCCTCACACGGTTCAGAGGTAGGCCATGAATGGTAAAGACAAGGAATAGTAACAATGTCCTAGATTGACCATATATACTGTACATGTGATCACCGCTTATAGCCCATATCTACCCAAGATGGGACCAGGGAGGGCCGGGCAATGGCTGATAATGACTCAGCAGGTAGGACGATAGGCTCCCCCAAACCCCTCCATCCTTAGCTCACAAGGAAAGTGAGATTGCAGGCACTACAAGGGTCTCGAACCCCAGTACAGCAGATCACCAGGCAGAGACGTTTCCAATTACGCTTTACAATGCTTGTGACGAGCCGAGAGAGGGTTGTGAACTCAAAGGCAGGAAGCAATAAACTGAGTAGTATTATTAAAGAACACTCTCCTTTACATACAAAACCTCAAGGCAACAGGGAAAATACATGTTCGAGAAAATGACAATGTTACATAGGCGACACGCCAACATGTCTATTCTGGTTCTTTTTAGTGCGAGGGAAGAGCGCAGATACAAGCATATTATATACAAAATAATTTATGTACGATCGTGTGACACACGGTTGGTACATGCTCCACATGACTATTCCATTTAAGTGAAAAGGTGATGTGTCCATCGGTTCCTCATTAACAGGACAAGTGAGTTCAAATTCGGGAGATTTCAAAGCCCACTACTTGTGTCAATTATAGATGCCTATTACAAGGATAAGCCCCACTAGGAAATAAAAAATATCTATAGAGTTTTATTAATTCAACATTGCACAATATCCAAATTTTTAGGAATTATATATACCCGCCCGTGCTCATTTACTCTATGGACATATTATAGGAGTATATGTAGAAAAAAAAAACTCCACATCTTATATTTTAATGTAAATGTAAATCAAAAGGGTATAAGACATAAGGTAAATTGATTTAAAAAATTCATATGCATACTCAAATATATATACATGTATTTATATCTATATTTCTAGGTATAACGATACCTGCATTTATCAATATATATATATATATATATATATATATATATATATATATATATATTACACATATATATATATATATATATATATTATATATATATATACATATATATATATGTATATATATATATATATATATATATATATATATATATATATATATATATATATATATCCCTATACTAGGCATGCAGTTAATTCTATTAGTCAGGCCTTCTCCCTCACGAGGTTTAATAGTACGATTCTAGAAGTTTTATTCCAGCTGTGACCAAGTTGTGGAATGATCCCCTTAATCGGGTAGTTAAATCGGTAGAATTTCAAAAGTTTCAAACATGCAGCAAATGTTTTTATGTTGAACAGGGTGACATGTCTTTTTATAGTTTATATATGAAATATCTGTTATACTGTCGTTAATATTTTTAATATTTTTTCATTTTAATTGTTCATTACTTCTTATATCGTTTACCTTCCGTATTCCCGTTCCTCACTGGGCTTTTTCCCCTGTTGGACCCCATGGGCATATCGCATCTTGCTTTTCCATCTATGGTCATAGATTAACAAATTAATAATAATAATAATAATAATAATAATAATAATAATATGTGTGTGTTTATGTAGATACGCACATAAATGACCAACAGCTATTAGGCACAGGCCAACTTCGAAATCATATTAATTTAACTAGCTTATCAAATTTATGCTATTTTACTAATAACTGTTTACATATTTCACATTGGAACTGTATAACTTAAATCCGCATATTTCCACTATGATTTCATTCCTTTATCACTTCTCAGCGAAATAAAAGTTTAATATTTTTAGTCTTTTCGTAACTTTGATTTATGCCCTGCCATATATTTTCCTCGCCTTTCTTTTCTTCGGATATATTTGAATATGAGGCTTTGTTGGAAAGCAGAATTGGGCTATCGCGTGGTTAATGCTTTGATCAAGCATTGCGTGTGTGAAGATTTTTTACTCGGACCAATAAACCTTCGTAAGAAAGGGTCAGGAGAATGGAAGATAAAAATGAGAGAGAGAGAGAGAGAGGAGAGAGAGAGAGAGAGAGAGAGGAGAGAGAGAGAGAGAGAGAGAGAGAGAATACTATATTGACGTGATGAA
>NC_090751.1:19528099-19529270 GCF_036898095.1 Palaemon carinicauda | reverse complement strand
TGAATTTCCTGTATGTTTATTTTTTCTGCATTGGTTAAAGTACAAATTATTTTATTCTATTATACAAATACGGTATATTTTATCCATTCATATATATACATATATATGTATATTATATACTGTAATATATATATATATATATATATATATATATATATATATATATATATTATATATATATATATATATGTTTGTGTGTGTATATATATATGTATATATATATATATATGTTTGTGTGTGTATATATATATGTGTAATATATATATATATATATATATATTATATATATATATATATATATATATATAATACAATTCATTTATTTAATCATTCTGGCAAAAACATTTTTCATCCATTCATTCGTTATAGAAATTTGTAACTCATTCATCTATGTACATCTAGTTTCATTCATCTTTAGAAGCGCAAGCGCTCGTACTTTTTATTAGTCTCTTGTCATATCATATTTATTTATTTCATCATTCTCAATTTCCTCTTTCCCCGAATTCACCTTTCTATTTATGCTTCCCTTTGAAAGTTGCCACAACCAACCTCCCTCATCCCTCTCTCTGCCTCTTCTCGCATTCGCTTACTTGCTTTTTATCATCTTTTTACTTCTTTCGTTTAAGTATTCCTTTAAGAGCACTTGTACAGTATATAACTCTTACTTTCAACGCTCTTATTAAGTTTTTTTTTATGGCATAATTCACCTCCTTCGTTCTTCCTTCTAACTCATCCTCTTTTTCTTCTCCCTCCCCCTCCATCTATTTCCCTACTCCTCTATTCCTTCCTCCACCACCTTTCTCTTCTCTCTCCTTGGCATTATACACACCTCATTCTCTCCTTCCCCCTTTTTCCAACCTCCTCTTCCTCTAATTCTCTAGCTTACGTTTTCGTTTCTCTATTCTTCTCCTTCTCACCCTCTTCCCACTCTTCCTATTTCTTCTACCGCTCTCCTTCATCCTCCCAACTTCTCACCCTCTCTTTCTCTCTCTCTCCTTTGCCTCATGCATTTACTTGCCTTCTTTGCATCCCCAGTGAGTGCTCTCTCTCTCCTCTCTCTCTCTCTCTCTCTCTCTCTCTCTCTCTCTCTCTCTCTCTCTCTCTCTCGTTGTCGTAAACCTGCCACTTAAATGTCAACGAAACTGCGAAGTCACGGTTTCATAATTAATGA
>NC_090751.1:19505599-19523099 GCF_036898095.1 Palaemon carinicauda | reverse complement strand
TTTTTTTGAGGTATCAATAATATCGTCATTTTCTCGTGTTTCCATTCTTCCCATTATTTATGATTTTTCCTTCACCTTTGAGTCTTCTTACTTTTTTTAGCGGTTTAATTTTGAATAATTTTTAATGAAACAAAAAGAAACTGAGAAATTAATATTTTGCTTTTCCCTCTGAGTTTGAAGACTCTTATTCAAATTTTTGTAATTCATTCAGAAAGTTTTTTTTTCCTTTTTTTTTTAGTCATTCTTTAAATTACAAAATATTTTATTTCCCTGGCTTCTTTTACAATAATCATTTTTGTTTCATCAAGATCCCAGGGGATTTGCATTTAATATTTTGTAGACTAAGTCTAAACATCATTATTCTTTCATCATTGTATTTTCATTCATCTTGTGTGGATCACTCGTTTTCATTTCGCTCCTTCTATCTGTATGTACCAATTTGTGCAGAGTATTCATCACGTCAGTATAGTATTATCTCTCTCTCTCTCTCTCTCTCTCTCTCTCTCTCTCTCTCTCTCTCTCTCTCTCTCTCTCTCTCTCTCTCTCTCTCTCTCCTTTTTATTCATTTTGTGGATTGCTCGTTTTCATTTCGCTCCTTCTATCTGTATGTACCGATTTGTGCAGAATATTCATCGCGTCAATATAGTATTATCTCTCTCTCTCTCTCTCTCTCTCTCTCTCTCCTCTCTCTCTCTCTCTCTCTCTCTCTCTCTCTCTCTCTCTCTCTCTCTCTCTCCTTTTTATTCATTTTGTGGATTGCTCGTTTTCATTTCGCTCCTTCTATCTGTATGTACTGGTTTGTGCAGAGTATTCATCGCGTCAATATTGTATTATCTCTCTCTCTCTCTCTCTCTCTCTCTCTCTCTCTCTCCTCTCTCTCTCTCTCTCTCTCTCTCTCTCTCTCATTTTTATCTTCCATTCTCCTGACCCTTTCTTACGAAGATTTATGGTCCGAGTAAAAAATCTTCACACACGCAATGCTTGGATCAAAGCATTAACCACGCGATAGCCCAATTCTGCTTTCCAACAAAGCCTCATATTCAAATATATCCGAAGAAAAGAAAGGCGAGGAAAATATATGGCTGGGCATAAATCAAAGTTACGAAAAGACTAAAAAGATTAAACTTTTATTTCGCTGAGAAATGATAAGGAATGAAATCATAGCGGGAATATGCGGATTTAAGTTATACAGTTCCAATGTGAAATATGTATATAGTTATTAGTAAAATAGCTTAAATTTGATAAGCTAGTTAAATTACTAGGATTTCGAAGTTGACCTGTGCCTAATAGCTGTTGGTCATTTATGTATGTATCTACATAAACACACACATATTATTATTATTATTATTATTATTATTGTTATTATTATTATTATTATTATTATTAATTTGCTAAGCTATAACCATAGATGGAAAAGCAAGATGCGATAAGCCCATGGGCTCCAACAGGGGAAAAAGCCCAGTGAGGAATGGGAATACGGAAGTAAACGATATAAGAAGTAATGAACAATTAAAATGAAAAAAAAAATATTAAAAATATTAACGACTGTATAACAGATATTTCATATATAAACTATAAAAAAGACATGTCAGCCTGTTCAACATAAAAACATTTGCTGCAAGTTTGAACTTTTGAAATTCTACCGATTTAACTACCTGATTAAGGGGATCATTCCACAACTTGGTCACAGCTGGAATAAAACTTCTAGAATCGTTCTGTTAAACCTCATGAGGGAGAAGGCCTGACTAATAGAATTAACTGCATCCCTAGTATAGGGATATATATATATATATATATATATATATATATATATATATATATATATATATATATATATATATATATACATATATATATATATATATATATATATATATATATATATATATATATATATATATATATATATATACATACATATATATATATATACACACATAAATATATATACATATATATATATATATATACACACACACATATATATATATATATATATATATATATATACTGTATATATATATATATATATATATATATATATATATATATATATATATATATATATATATATATATATACATAAATATATATACATACATACATATATATACACTATATATACACACATAAATATATATACATACATACATACATATATATATATATATATATATATATATATATATATATATATATATATATATATATATATATATATATATATATATATATATATTGATAAATGCAGGTATCGTTATACCTAGAAATATAGATCATGTATATATATTTGAGTATGCATATGATTTTTTAAATCAATTTACCTTTTGTCTTATACCCTTTTGATTTACATTTACATTAAAATATAAGATGTGGAGTTTTTTTTTTCTACATATACTCCTATAATATGTCCATAGAGTAAATAAGCACGTGCGGGGATATATATTTCTTAAAAACTTGGATATTGTGTAATGTTGAATTAATAAAACTCTATAGATATTTTTTATTTCCTAGTGGGACTATCCCTGTAATAGGCATCTGTAATTGACACAAGTTGTGGGCTTTGAAATCTCCCGAATTTGAACTCACTTGTCCTGTTTATGAGGAACCGATGGAGACATCACCTTTTCACTTAAATGGAATAGTCATGTGGAGCATGTACCAACCGTGTGTCACACGATCGTACATAAATTATTTTGTATTATTATGCTTGTATCTGCGTTCTTCCCTCGCACTAAAAAGAACCAGAATAGACATGTTGTCGTGTCGCCCATGTAACATTGTCATTTTCTCGAACATGTATTTTCCTGTTGCCTTGAGGTTTTGTATATAAATGAGAGTGTTCTTTAATAAAGATACTCAGTTGATTGCATCCTGCCTTTGAGTTCACAACCCTCTCTCGGCTGGTCACAAGTATTGCAAAGCGTATTGGAAACGTCTCTGCCGGGCGATCTTCTGTACTGGGGTTCGAAACCCTTGAAGTGTCTGTAATCTCACTATCCTTGTGAGCTAGAGTTTGGGGGAGCCTTATCGTTCTACCTGCTGAGTCATTATCAGTCATTGCCCGGCCCTCCCTGGTCCCATCTTGGGTAGATATGGGCCATAAGCGGTGATCACATGTACCGTATACTATATATGGTCAATCTATTCTAGGGCATTGTTATTATTCCTTGTCTTTACCATTCATGGCCTACCTTTGAACCGTGTGAGGCTCATTTTGTCAGGATAGTCAACATGTGTTTCAGTAATTTAGTCGACTTGTTCAAACCAAATTCGAAAATATTGAGTTAGTGAATGGAAGGAGGGATTTCGAATTATTTGTGGTAAGTTAAGTTACACTTTAGTTGTATGTTTTTTTTTTTTTCCAATATTTACTGACTATTTTAAAACTAATGATATATTTTTTTCTCTCTTTACAGGTAAGTGCTGTAGTGTTGCATGAAATTATGACGCGTGATTGGTAAGTTATATAAGTATATTTTTTTCACAATTTACCATGGCCGATGTACTTGAAATGTGAGATCATCTTTACAGATGTTTAAAAACTAACCCAGAAGCAATGCGCAATGCTTACCAGAAAAGAAAAAAAAAACTTCAAAGATATGGGGAGGGGGTGCCAATTGGGGGGTTTGATATATGAAACCTTTTAAGACAGAAGTTGTTTTAAACGAGTTAGTCATATGAAAATAAAAGATTGAATAGTGGTTTTCCTCAGTAATCAGTAAAATACGTGTTTAGTTTGCTCTTCCAAAAGGTAATTGACAGGTCGGCTTTCTTTGGACCGAATGATAAATGTTGTCGCTGAGTAAATGGAGAAGTCTACTTGATCACGTAATCGTGATAGATATTGCGTGACCGGTAAAGCTAGGTGTAGTCAGTCTTTGAAGGCTATCTAGACTTGCATAGATTCTTAAACTGGGGGGCGCGCCCCCTAGGAGGCCGCCAGGAGCTTTCAAGGGGGCCGCAAGTAGTTAAAGTAGTAACAATGAAAATAAAAATGTTGTAATTATGATGTCTTTTGTTTTACAATACTACATGAATATGGATAAATCAATTACTAAGGAGGATGGGTAATATTTTTTGATGTGGTCATGATCCATGAATGATTGTATTAGGAGTAAAAATTATGTTTATTTTTGCAGTAATTAGTATTTTTTCTAATATTTTCTATCAATGTCATAACTGTAATTTGTATAATGCTAAAACAGTTTGGAAAAAAAGATTATGATAAAATTTTGTTTCATCATAATATATTTATTTTGCCATCGTGAAGACTTTACGATATTTAGATTTCCGTTATTGACCACTGGAATTGCTAAGTGTATCATAGTTTGATTACGAGATAAACATACTTTCTTTGATTAGACAGAATATAAGTTGCTGATAATTTATTTCATAAGAAAAATAATAATATTTATTGTACGTATGTATACATAGTTCTGCAGTATACTTCTTTGCGGTGTTTATTTTGTTTTAGAAATTTGAATCTTTATTCCCAAGAATTTAAGTGGCATAAGCCTTAATCCTCATAATTATGATTAACTATATATATATATATATATATATATATATATATATATATATATATATATATATATATATATATATATATATATATATACATATATATATTATATATATATATGTATATATATATATATATATATATATATATATATATATATATATATATATATATATATTATGTATATACATATATATGTATATATATGTAAATATATATATATGTATATATATATATATATATATATATATATATATATATATACATACATAATATATATATATATATATATATATATATATATATATATATATATATATAAATATATATATATATATATGTATATGTATATATATATATATATATATATATATATATATATATATATATATATATTATGTATGTATATATATATATATATATATATATATATATATATATATATATATATATATGTGTATATATATATATATATATATATATATATATATATATATATATATATATATATATATATATGTATATATATGTGTGTGTGTGTAAGTATATATATGCTGCTAATGATGATTAAAACATATATATTCAGTAAAACTTAAGCCGATCCATGTTCAAGGATTACGTCAACAGTGGGGAAAGAAATTATTCCAGGGAACTCCATCTCGTTTCATGGCGCTAACGTTATTAGGAAAGTTTGTGCTAATCCATTTAGCGAGAAGACTTCAACAAGAATTTCCCCCGACACGGAAACGCGAATGTGCTTTTGTTTTAGAGCGAGTTCCAAGGTTATGAAAAAGGTAATATAATTATCTTGATGTAATTAGGGATCGGGAATAATCAAGTGTAATGAGAGAGAGAGAGAGAGAGAGAGAGAGAGAGAGAGAGAGAGAGAGAGAGAGAGAGAGAGAGAGAGAGAGAGAGAGGAGGTATTTTCTTGAGGAATTATAATGAGACTATGTAGAAAATAGATATATTTTCTCATAAAGTGCCGGTGGGTTTTTCAATTAGAGAAAGTGGGGTTGTGGTGGCCTGGTGATTGCCAGTCTGGGGTTCGAGTCCCGCTCAAACTCGTTAGTTCCTTGGGTCGCTGCAACCTCATCATTCTTGTGACCTCAGGATGGGGGCTTTGTGGTAGCCTATAGGTCAATCTGCTGAGTCGTCAGCAGCCATTTCCTGGCCCTCCTTGATCCCAGCTTGGGTGGAGAGGGGGCTTGGGCGCTGATCATATATAACATGGTTAGTCTCTAGGGCATTGTCCTGCTTGATAGGGCAATGTACTGTCTCTTGCCTCTACCATTCATAAGCAGCCTTTAAACTTTTAAATATTGAAATGGAATTTGTTTGATAATTTTTTCAAATCAGATAAAATAGATTTTATTTTTCGATTACCTTTTATCCACTTTCATTTCTTGGGTTAAATAAGCTTGATTCTTTATTTTTATGTATATTGTTAGATTACTGTTTCAAACAGGATGGACTTTTCTTTGATTACTTTTAATCTTCTCTTCCTTTTTATTTACTCCTATTTCCGCGATTAGTTTCTTCCTAAAAGCTTTTATTTCTTATTCCATTTTGGTTGCATTGCAAACCGTCTGGAACTTGGCTTAAACACTGCAGATGTCAGCACTGGAAATGGTGCTGCACCTGAGTCTTGTAACCCCTGCTATCGGAATCGGATTCTATTGAAAACCAATTTTTTTTTTGGCAAATTTCCACGAAAGAGACAAAATTGTATATTGGTGAAAGTTATATAAAATCAATTTAGTTTTTTTTACGGTATTTTGTATAGAAAAATATATATTTTAAATTTTCACCATTTAGTGAACGTAATCAAACTCTGTTGAAGTGACCTGTATGAATACGGTATGAATTGTAAACAAATCTTCTCTGATATTTTTTTAAAAGTTTTCTGTCCAATGGAATTACTCATCAACAACTGACTGAGGATATTCAATTTCAGTGGTCTTACTTCAGATTCCATTATTACATGTTATACTCATTCCACTTCTATCGTTGCATAGGATCCTGATGAACAACACTACTCTATTGATGTTAGACCTGATTATTGGCTCAGTACATCATTGTCTTAAGATATCTTTCTGATTATCAACTTGCATTATATTCTTGTACTCTACACTTACTTGCTCTTGCAATGAGATCTAGAATCCCAATATTGGCGAGACACGCATCAGTGAAAACGCATGTGTAGATTCTTGTTTGTTTAGCCCGAGTGCATTCAGTGACAGTGGGACCAATCGGTTGGATGCACCTTTCTCCAGACCCCTTTCTCTAGACCCTTCTCTATTCTCTTCTGCGCTTCTTGTACCACATTGTTCTTTTCTAAGATTTTTATTTTGGTTCTCATTGTTCTTCGTATAATGTCGATTTTCTTTCATATGCGCAAACTTTTAGAGCGATATAACCACTTCTGTGAGCTTTGTATCAGAGGCAGTGGTAAGCCTAAGGTTTTTTTTTCCTTTCATGTCAGTTGTTTCTATTTTTTTTTCTTTTTAAAGATGACGATACCTTTGACGCTAGTATTGTTATTTGTACTGATTTTGATCGCACAGAAAAGGCTGATCATTTCTTATAGGTATGTATTGAAGCAAAGGAAAAAAATGGTTTTGAATGCTTGCCAAGGATTTTAGTCAAATCCTTACTAATGGTTCTGCTGTTACCATCAATACCAAAGATTATAGTATTTTTATTACTATATAAAAGGCCAACATAAAGAATAAACGATATTGTACGAATCTGGAAACTGGAAAGTGCCAGTTAAAGCCACAGGTTTACACTCACAAGCCTTACGCAGCAATTCCAGCCTTCGTCGGGAATAAAGGATCTGTTTTCTGCAATAAAGAGGCTCTTCACGGACAGAGATGATAATATCTCCCTCTTCTCCTTACTCCTCCTCCTACTCCTCCTCCTTACAGAGACAATGGACCGAATGAAAGCTGGTAGGAGAAGGAGGAGGAGTAGGAGGGGGAGGTGCAAGAGTAGGAGTTTGAAGTGAGGATTGAGGAGTTACGGAGGAATTCTCCCATTGAAAAGTAGCCTTGGTAGCTGTAAGGTATGTGAGGATATTAAAGGATTTGAAGGACCAAGTAATATTGGAAATCGATATACACCGACTACCGTGGGGAGACGAAGGTCGGAGTAGGGGGGGATTAGTGGAGAGAGAGAGAGAGAGAGAGAGAGAGAGAGAGAGAGAGAGAGAGAGAGAGAGAGAGAGAGAGTTGAGCTTATGAGAGGGGGTGAGAGGGGAACAAGAGAGGGATTTTCGAGGGGAGATAGAAGGGAGGGAAAATGAGAGAAGGGGAAAAAGAGAAAAAGTGGAAATCTGAACAACGGGGAGAAAATGAACAGTACTGTTTGATGAAATAAATATATAAATATAGACAACGAAAATTAATTAATGAATTAAAACCAAAATATGAAGTTTTCGATAAAACGGATTTTGAGCGAAGCGAAAAATCTATTTTTGGGTGAGATAGCCATGGCGTCCTGATGGAAGGTTCCTGTTTGGTAGCTTCCTTGGGTATAAGACTACTAAGATATTCCCAGAGAATTTAACCACAGGTTATCACAGAATTCTAACTTCTGGAGCGAGTATCTCAAAGGTTTCCCTTTAAGACATCGTAATACAACAGGGGACACGCATGTCTGAACGTGCCACATAGCTATCTCCACCCCGAACAGAGTTAATGCTTCGGTGTGTAAGGGCTGAGAATAGCTGGGAGCCGTTCTACAGCTAATCTCACTCGTGGCTACTACTGATACTCGAGACGTAAACAAACGGACGCCATTGCTCTAATGACGTCACGCGCGTCTTTATCCTGGCGCCAGTTGCTGCCCATCACCATGATACAATTGTGTAGGGTGGGAACAAAACTGGACGAAGTAGTAGGGAGGGTCCATCAGGACGCCATGGCTATCTCACCCAAAAATAGATTTTTCGCTTCGCTCAAAATCCGTTTTTTGGGCTCAAGCCATGGCGTCCTGATGGAAGAGTACCAGAGAATCAATGTATCGTGGTAGATTTTCCCCCAGAGTTAAGTGCCTAGGCATTGACAAAACAGCAAAGTAATCTTAGGTAAGAACCATAGGAACGAAGTATCCTGCCCCCCATTGGTAGGAAGTTCCCATGGGCTATGCCGACGTCAAAGTGGTATTGAAGGGCTATTCATCTTGACAGAAGAACTTTTAAGAACTTAGAGATGAAGCAGAATGTTTGATATTTGTATAGGAACATTCTGAATTAGGCCAGTGGTGGTTGGGCACTGTGTATAGAGTTCATCTCCTGATTATCAGAAGTAAGTATTCGTGTAGGAACCTTACTGAGACAAGGTGAATATAATTTAGGATTAGATATCTTAAATTCTTCATGACCATAAGAGAGGAGGAATAAATAAAACTATGACAGTATGTATTTCATAGTAGGTAGGAGCTGAAAGAGACGCATAAGTAAAAAAATAGAAATTTTATTTCACAATGCAGAAATTAAATAATTTACAGCAAAAGTAAAGTTCATTTACAGTAATAATAATGTACATAGAAATAAAGGCTTGCTCTTGAATCTGAAAAGGAATTTCAGGATTAGTAGGTACTCGTTCACGAGGAACGCAAGTCTTTAAACAACACATCATGCTCAAGGCATGCGGCACTTGTGTGACACTATGACATTTCACCTGGGATAAGAACAGTTATAAAAGCACTAAGTGTTTTTAGACATCACTATGAATCACTCGAGGGTCAACATAGGCACCCGAAGAGTTAGAGTCCCAAGTAACTCACTGTTCTACGCAGAGTTAGGTGCAGGTTTCATAACACTACCTGCGGCTACCACAAAATGTTTGATTTCGTGCACTTGTTTCGCATAATGTTTAAAGAAAACTCGCGAGGACTTCCAGCCCGTAAAGTTTTTAAGGCTCTCAAAGTCCATGCTCTGAAAGAAGTTCAGAGACGATGCCACTTTTCTAGGATCATGACCAGCGGGTGTACTGTTCGGATCCGCTCTGCGAATGAAGTAGGTGATTTTCGCTCTTAATTGTTTCAGTGACAGGTCGCTGCCCGATGTTTCTCCTTTGAAGAGTTGGCCTCCACCAAAGTTCGAAGTTCTGCGAAGATAGACCTTGAGACTCTCTACTGGACATAGAGAGACATCCTCCTTCAGGGGGCATATTCTCCAAGGGCCCCATCTTTTGGTGGGTAATTCGTTTTTAGCGAGAAACGTCGGATCAGGGGAGAGGGTCACTTCTCCTGAATCAGCAAACAGGATGTGTCCCTCTTCTCTTGATAATGCCACTATTTCGCTGACTCGAGCTCCCGAGGCGAGAGCAAATAAAAATATAACTTTCTGAATCAGATCCTTGAGGGGGCATGAATCGTTGTCCAAGTTGGAGGCGAAATGGAGTACCTTGTCTAGTGACCAGGAGATCGGTTTCGGAGGGGGTGCTGGGCGTAGGCGAGCACATGCTTTTGGTAATTTGTTAAAGATGTCGTTGGACAGATCAATTTGGAAAGCATATAGAATTGGTCTAGTCAAAGCCGATTTGCAGGTTGAAATCGTATTGGCTGCTAATCCTTGTCCATGAAGGTGAATGAAGAAGGACATACAGAAATCAATGGTGATTTCTTTAGGATTTTTTGCTTTAACAAAGGAGACCCATTTCCTCCAGGATGATTCATATTGCCGTCTCGTGGATTCGGTCTTGTATTCCTCTAGGAAGTCTAGACTTTTCTTCGAGATCCCAAACCTCTTCTTTGCGGCAAGGGAGAGAAAATCATGAGATGAAGGTCCTTGATTTTCGATGATGAAGCGAAGACAGTCGACTTCTGTACTTGTTGAGAGAGAACTGGGCCCGGGAGAGGGATCAGCTTGGGCTGCAGCTCCAGGACCAGGGGGTACCAGTTGCTCCGGGGCCACTTGGGAGCCACTAGGGCCGCTGTCCCTTTGAAGGTTCTCAGTTTGGAGAGGACTTTCAACAGAAGGTTGGTGGGAGGGAACAGGTATATCTTGGACCATCTGTTCCAGTCCAGTGACATGGCGTCCACCGCTTCTGCTTTGGGGTCCTCGTACGGGGCTACGTACAGAGGAAGTTGATTGTTGTCGCTCGTTGCAAAGAGATCTATCTGAAGTTCTGGGACTTGATGAGAGATGAAGGAGAATGATCTTGCGTCTAGAGACCATTCCGACTCTATCGGGTTTGTCCGAGATAGAGCATCCGCTGTCACGTTGCGGAATCCTTGTAGGTGAACTGCAGACAGGTGCCACTTCTTCTTCTCCGCCAGACGGAAGATTGGGAGAAGCACCTGATTTATCTGGGGCGATCTTGAGCCCTGGCGATTGAGACAACGAACTACCACCGAGTTGTCTAGGGTTAGACGGATGTGGATCGAGGGCGGCGGGGATAACTTCTTCAGAGTAAGAAGGACCGCCATGGCCTCCAAGATGTTTATGTGGAACGTCTTGAATAGTGGAGACCAGGTCCCTTGAGCTTGTTTCAGGTGGGAGTGACCTCCCCAGCCCTCCAGTGAGGCATCCGTGTGGATGTTGAGTGATGGAGGAGGGTGTTGGAGAGGAATGGACCTTTTCAGGGCCTTTGCTTCCGACCACGGCTTTAGGAGGCGTCGAAGTCTGTTTGGAAGCCGTCTCTTGAGGTCTCTTCGAGCGATGGATGCCGATCGTCTCCAGACTCCCGCGGCATCCTTTAGCTGTGCGCGAAGCACTGGGTTTGTCACTGAGGCGAATTGTAGAGAGCCTAGAACTCGTTCCTGCTGTCGTCTTGAAATGCGTTTGGATTTCAGTAGTCGCTTGACAGACCCTGCTATTTCCTTCCTTTTCTTCTGGGGGATGGAAAGGCGGTGTGACTGAAGATTCCAGTGGATTCCCAGCCACTGAAACTTCTGAGCTGGAGAGAGGCGAGATTTCTTCTCGTTGATCTTGAATCCCAGGTGTTCTAGGTACTGGGTAACTTCGTTGCAAGACTTTGCACACTCTTCGGGCGATGGAGCCCAGACTAGCCAGTCGTCGAGGTAGGCCATCACCTGGACGTTTCTTAGGCGGAGCTGTTGTACTATGGCATCCGCCAGCTTTGTGAAGATCCGAGGGGCCACATTGAGGCCGAATGGCATGGCCCGGAAGGCGTAGCTTTTCCTTTGGAGTCGAAATCCTAGGTAGGAGGAAGCGTGATGGTTCATTGGAATGTGCCAATAGGCATCCGCCAGGTCTATAGAGACCGTGTAGGAACCTTGAGGCAGAAGGGTCCTTATTTGTTGAAGCGTCAGCATCTTGAATTTGTTGTTCTCTATGAACTTGTTGAGGGGGGATAAGTCCAGAATGACTCTGAGCTTGTCTGAGTCCTTCTTGGGAACGCAAAACAGTCTCCCTTGGAACCTGGTGGACTTTACCTTCCTTATCACCTTCTTGTTCAAGAGGTCTAGAACATATTCTTCCAGAATGGGGGTCGATTGTTGAAAGAACCGCTGGAAGATTGGGGGTGGTTGCACCCAACTCCAGCCTAGACCGTTCTTGATGATGCTGTGTGCCCAGGGATCGAAGGTCCAACGATCCTGGAATTGGCGGAGTCTTCCTCCCACCGGAAGCACTTCATTGCTTCTGGTGTCCCGAGGACTTGTTGCCTCGGCCGCTAGCTCCCTTTCCTCCTCTACCTCTGGAGGGACGACGAGATGCGTCTCTGCTTGCACCCCTGGACGAGCCTCTACCTTTGGCATGAAAGGTAGTGGATGGTTGCTCAAAGGCAGGGGTGAAGACCGGTGACTGTGACAACACCGGTTGGGGGACCAATTGAAAGGTCTGCTGTGGTTGGGCCACCACTTGGGAGGTAGCGGGTCCCGGAAACTGATGTCGTTGTTGACGTTGCTGGGGTTTTGGCTTCTGAGGTTTCCTCTTAGGCTGAGGTCCATCGTCCTGAGAGGGTTTCCTTTTTCTGGACATGCCCCACTTGTGGAGAAGGTTCCTATTCTCCGTGGCGGCTCTGTCAGTTATTTCCTTGACAAGGTCAGAAGGAAACAGGTGCTTTCCCCAGATGTTGGAGGAAATCAGCCTCCGGGGTTCGTGTTTCACGGTGGCACCGACAAACACGAATTCACGACAGGCTCTTCGAGCCTTTATGAAATGGTACAAGTCCTTCATTACTGTAAGTAAGTGGGATTTGGCTAGTACCATGTAGTGATCAGGTACTCTTGTGTCACAGGCCATCACTTCCAGTTGGACTTGATGAGAAAGAGATGCCGCAAGCCTCTCCTTCGTGTCTTGTTCCCGGCGAAGGAGGTGATCATTGAGCTTAGGGAGGTCCTCATTAAACTGACGTCCGGCGACGTCAGGATCGAGCCTACCCACGACGAAAGTATGCTGAACATCTTTCCAGTGTCGAGCGTCAGGGGGTGTCACGATGGAGAAGGGTCTGCACTCCTCCAGTGCAGGGCAGGGTTTTCCTTCTTCCGCCGCTTTAAGGCATGCAGCTAAGGCCTTTTCCAAGAAAGGAAGAACCGCAGTGTCAGGTGCGACGTATGTAGGATGCTTCTTGCTCAAGGCAGGAAGCTTAGAGCAGGTAAAGCCCCTGCTCTTAAATGCGGAGGCTAGCATAGCCTGGGCCTTTGCGAGATCGAACACTATCTCTTCTTTAGGTTCGGTCTCCTCCTTCGAGGCAGGTTCGGAACGAAGCCGGACGTAACAGTCCGGGTAGGCCTCGAAGCTTGGGAAGAACTCCACATCTTCCAACGGGACCGTGCCGATCTTGTCACTAACAAAGATCCTGCCGGTCGCAATAACCATATGCTCTGCATACCTCCACGGGTTGGCATGAGAGCAAGCTGGGAGATCCTTAACCGAGATCTTCTTCGGTTCTCTGGATCCAATCATTGACCTGATGGACTCCTGGTTCTCCTTCAGTCTGTCGTCCATGACAGCTCTAATCAGCCGGATCAGTTCTTGGGTAGACGAAGAGGGATCCGGGGTCGAGGAGGTAGACGGAATGGACACATCCGTCGGTGTAGGAGTAGGCGGAGGGATGGATGAGGGAGGAGCTCCAAGCTCCGACTCGGTGTATTCCACCTTGTCTTCGTCCTCTTCGGCTCCTTGAGCCATAAGCGTCTTCTCCGTGTCTTCCGAGACGTCAGAGATCTGTTCATCATCCTCGGAATCTAAACGACACTCATGCATGGACTGAGCCATGACCACATCAGGTTCCACCGTAATTTGGACAGTGGGGATTGCTTCTTTCGGAACCACTGAGTCAGGGGAGGCCTTAGGGAACAACAGGGACCTCAGTTCTTCGGTGGCCAGGTACGGTCCGGTAGCATTTTTCTGAAAGCCACGCACCCACTTGCGCAGCTTTTCACGAGAAATGTCTCTAACCTCCGCTGAGGGAGGGTTATGGAAGGCCTCAACTAGGTGGGCCTGGCAGACCGTACAATCCAGTGGATTCCAGAACTTCAAATCCCCTTTCTTGTCTGCACAAGGGGCGTGAGTCCTGCAAGCCGTATGCCCGTAAAACTGCGGGCGTTTCACAGCGCAGAAGGCGAAGTCACACTTCATCTGCTCCTCCTGTGGAAGAAAGAGAAAATGAGTATGGGGGAGTCATAGGAATGGCTCTTAAACTAAGTTAATATTAATCATTAATTTTAACTTAAAGAAGGTGTGATGCATAGAGAATGAAAACAGTAAAGGAGAACACGCTCCATGCATCTCGCCCGGCCGGTTACCATAAGCTTAGTCCTGGGATAATCCAAATGACCGAGATCATTGGATATAGTTTCCTAGGATTCCCATTATTTTGGAACTCCATGGAAAGCCAAGGACAAGGTTGGGATCGAATTCATTCGGTTCCCAGTTAAGAGCCAGAAGGTCTCATTAAAGGTAACTGCTTCTGGCAACCAGCCGTGCTAAGATGCACATAGCATGCTGGAATTAGAAGAATGCAAAGAGACAGCATGATCACTAATAGAGCAGTACTAGGTACTGATCTTAAAAGCAAAGCAGCTTATCTATTTGCTATGTAGGGCTATCTTAGTCTTATGATAGCTACAGTGAGGGGGTGCAAGTATTCTTGACGCCTCTGGGGCATCCGGCAAGCCGCCGGCATGCCGGAGCCCGCTCCAGCATAGATTCTGGCATTAGAACAGACAATTTTCAAAAGTCAGTTAGATACCAGGATGGCGGCCGCCGGCACAGCGGCGGCACGCCGGCAGGGAGCGGCGGCTCCGGCAGCCGGAGGATGCCAGGTTGGTGACTGGGATAAGGATGGTACAGGTAGTATCGGGTTGCCGGCAGTATATGCCGGCACTCCGGTGATCGACCGGCAAGCGGACGATTAGATAGGAGTAGGAGAGCCGCCGGTAGTAGCCGGCGGCAGCCGGCAGTCCCTCGGTACACGGGGGGCTGGCGGCAAGGGTAGGGAAGTCACCAAGAGGGAGGCAGGTATTGCCGACAGTAGAGGCGGCAAGAGACCGGCACCCGGATAGATAGAGAGACAGGGGGAGGGGGGAAGGGATGCAGGAAGTACCGTCAGGGTTCCAGACATCCCTCCCCCTCCCTGAGAGGGTGTACCCATGATAGAGACAGGCTCTAACATCCATAAGCAGGGGTCACTAGGGACCGGGAGCAGGTAGCCCAAGGGAGGGCTAGGGAACACCCAAGAGGGGGGGGGGAGACTCCCCTATGCAGAACTACACTAGTAACTAACCTTATAGGACACTATGAAGGTATATGTACCAGAGCGGACTGCACAGGGAAGCTCGGGTAGCCCTACTCATCCACCCTAAGGAGGAGTTGTAGGACAGGGGACAGATGAGTATAAACTAACCTAAGCATAGGCTAGGCTATACAAGAGATAGGTGGGGAGGGAGAAGAGAGAGGTCTTCCCAGGAAGGGTTTCTGTACCAGAGCGGCCACTAAGGGAAGGGAGGACACTCCCTAACCTAAGATCAGGCTGATCGGCTAAAACGGTGCAAGAGTACAGTTTCAGCATGGAACAGAGAAACCTTCCTAACCCGACCTAGAACAGGGCTAAAAGTCCTGAACTAGGCAAGGAAGAAGACATATCGCTATCGCAGGAAAGTCATAGACTATCCTAGCCATAGAGGTAGGCTAGCCTAACCTCACTCTCAGACGCAATCCTAAAGGGGGTTCATTCCTTTAGGGAGGACTGAGAGGCGATATATATACTCTATTAGACGATTAATCCCTTTACTCAGAAAAGGGATCAAGGCTAAATAGAGGGAATGCCAAGGCAAGGGATGAAGGAAGCATATAGGGGTCCTAAGGTTAGGTTAGGCTAGAAAGAATCACTGACTAGCCTATCCCCTATATGGTCCCTGAAGGCGAAAACATTTGCATCACTAGTCAAAAGTATTGTAAAATAATAATGCCACTATCTTCATAACTTAGTCTAGGATCACTAATAAATCATGCATGAACACTTGTATGTAGGCTCCTGGCCTGGGGGCTATAGTAGCCGACTGGTATGAGGTCAATCGATGACCGATAAAAAGCGTCTAAACACGATATAAAAGTTCCTAGCTATGAAGACTAAATAAACTAATGTATTCGATTAGTATATAATGCCGGAAGCGTTGTTGTGGCTAACTAAATAAGACATGCAAAACAACAACGACGCCATAAAATGGCGGGTCCGGTAGAGGCACAGCTCTGCCACAAAACATCAATTATTTCGCAAAATAATATTTACTTTACGGCCAGAGCTTAATTAAACAATACTGGAACCTTGTACTCAACTTTCCAGAAGAAGGCGAGGCTGAAGGTAACGACATAGCGAAGATGCAAAGCGATAAAGTTAACACAAGGGAAAATCCGTCTAAGTAGGGCAGCTACTAAACAAAGGATGAAGACGCGCGTGACGTCATTAGAGCAATGGCGTCCGTTTGTTTACGTCTCGAGTATCAGTAGTAGCCACGAGTGAGAATTAGCTGTGGAACGGCTCCCAGCTATTCTCAGCCCTTACACACCGAAGCATTAACTCTGTTCGGGGTGGAGATAGCTATGTGGCACGTTCAGACATGCGTGTCCCCTGTTGTATTACGATGTCTTAAAGGGAAACCTTTGAGATACTCGCTCCAGAAGTTAGAATTCTGTGATAACCTGTGGTTAAATTCTCTGGGAATATCTTAGTAGTCTTATACCCAAGGAAGCTACCAAACAGGAACCTTCCATCAGGACGCCATGGCTTGAGCCCAAAAAGATAAATTATCCTTCCGAACGTAAAATATCTATTTTTCAACTTCATATGCAAATTGGAATTATCTTCCGTTAAAAGTGATTAGTCTGAGCTCCGTATTAAGTCGATGGAAATTTAAATGCGAATTGATTTTATTATTCTAAAAATAGATGATTGGATATTGCTAAGCAACAAGAAGTGAGCGTACGAAAAGTTTTTTTTTTTTTTTTTTTTTTTTTTTTTTTTTTTTTTTTTTTTTTTTTTTTTTTTTTTTTTTTTTTGCCATGAAATAACGGACGGGTCATTTATTGAAGAATATTCTTTATATTTTCTATGTAAAAAATTTAAATATTAATTAAATCAGTAAATTAGAAGATTAGCTAGGCAAAGGAATTTTAAACTTTCTTCTGTTAGTGATATTTATATATTCTAACAACCATAGTATTGTGATATTCTATTTACCCTTGATCATTCCAAAGAAACTTGCGATGAATAAGATCATTAGAAATTTTTATATTTTTAGTTTATTTGGAATAGTTATTCATTCACTCTTATCATATCGCAAACCTTAAGTATTCTCTAATAAGATTGTTTGAAATACTTCTAATATAGATAGAACAAATGCAAAAAAAAAAAATCTATGGAAAACAGCAAAATGGAAATGATGATTAAAAAATATAGATTCCTATAGATCCCAGATATTAACCCTACTGGTTCTGTGGCTCCGATAAAATCAAAGCAGTAAAACATTAGTGTCGTCATATTCTTCGCCGTAGTCCGC
>NC_090751.1:19487769-19500269 GCF_036898095.1 Palaemon carinicauda | reverse complement strand
ACAAAAAGTAAACCAAATCATTGAGAAAACAAATGAATATAAGATACCACTAGTAGTAGCACTTGTAGATTACACCAAAGCATTTGACTCGGTTGAAACTGAGGAGGTCATGTCAGCGCTGGAAGAACAGGGAGTTGACTCAGTTTACATTAATGTACTCTGTCACATCTATGACCATGCAACATCATTTATTCGCCTCCACAAGGACTCTGAACCATTCCAACTCAAGAGAGGTGTCAGACAAGGTGACACTAGCTCACCCAAACTGTTTACTACCTGCCTGGAGAGAGCTTTCCGACAACTCAACTGGCAAGAAAAAGGAATAAAAATAGATGGAGAATATCTAAGTCACCTAAGATTTGCTGATGACATCATTATCATTGCTCACACCAAAGAAGAGCTTCAACATATGCTCACCGAGCTAAATGAAGCAAGCAAATCAATTGGCCTCCACATGAACTTCCAAAAGACCAAAGTCATGAGCAATAAATATACTGAAAATGCAGATGACATACTTGAAATTGAAAACCAACAAATTGAGGAAGTGGACCACTACATCTACCTAGGACAACGAATCTCTCTACATGACGCCTGTAAAGAGAGCGAAATAAAAAGAATAACCCTCGGTTGGCAAGCGTTTGGAAGAGCCAGTACAGTGTTAAAAAATAAGAAGATTCCTATCATCTTAAAAAGGAAAGTCTATGATCAGTGTATCCTCCCCACTGTCACCTATGGGGCTGAAACTTGGAATCTAACAAAAAAGCTTTCCCTTAAATTACGAACAATGCACAGGGCACATGAGAGAATTATGCTAAATCTAACATGGAAGGATAGAAAAACAGCTAAATGGATACGTCAAAAAACTAAAGTAATGGATATCCTTGAAACCATTAGCAAGCTCAAATGGAACTGGGCAGGGCACATTGCCAGGATGACAGACAACCGATGGACATCACGAACAACCTTCTGGACACCCCGAGGATACACAAGAAACCGAGGAAGACAAAAAACTCGCTGGCGAGATGACTTAGACCAACATAAGCAACAGTGGCACAGAATAGCTTGCGATGGAAGTCTGGAGAAACCTGGGGAAGGCCTACATCCAACAAAGGACTTTTGAAGGCTGAAATGATGATGATTTCTTTTGTAGTTTATTTATTTCCTCATTCCTTTCTCACTGGGCTATTTTTCCCTGTCGGAGCCCTTGGGCTTAAAGCATCCTGGTTTTCTAACTAGAGTTGTAGTTTAGCAAGTAATAATAATAATAATAATAATAATAATAATAATAATAATAATAATAATAATAAAAGTGCATAGCGCATAAGTTTGGCAAATGAGAGAAAATATGCCAATTAATAATGAATTCACACGGGCCTGTTCACTACTACCAAGGACCCATATAGTTCCAAGTGGATCCTGATACTACCATACAATATATTGATATTGGTTGATATACGATTCATGGCTTTAAAAATAAGAATTTCTTTCACTATTATAACAAAACTAAGAACAGTCATGCAGTCATCGTCATTACTAATATCCTCTTTATAATTAAGAGCTAGTTTCTGGTTTTATATATATATATATATATATATATCTCTACAGTTATATGTCTGAGCGTGACCGGAAAGATATATATATATATATATATATATATCTTTCCGATCAGGCTCAGACATATAACTACTCAGGTCTCTCCCTGTCCATCGAGAAGGGGGAGAGAGGGTACTCAGAGAAGTACAGTTGGAAACCACAATCTCTCACAAACTGCCATGTTGTAGTCATGAAATGGGGATGGGGTGAGAAGGGTTAAATCTGTGCGAGTGCGTGCATGTGTGGGCATATCTAAATGATTACTTGTCATTATATACGGATTGCGTACACTAGCATCATAATATCTCACCAACTAGACCATACGCAAGGGATTAAATTTAAAATTTCTGATACCTAATATAAACCACAAAGAACAACCCCCCCCCACCCCACCCCCCAACCCCAGCCTCCTTTCAGCTTCGCCACGGGGCAGAGAGAGACTCGCATCCCGTAACAGAAAACCAGGTATCGACAAGGCACCGGATACAACAAAAGCATCACACAGCTGCAACCCATTGAATATTCATTAAACAGAACTTACCTTGTCTATGGCTGGAGGGGAAGCACGAAATGCGAGATCCTATACTACACGTATATTCTCAGACACACACACACGCATACACGCACACTCTCAGACACAGACTTAAATCATACACTCTCTCTCTCTCTCTCTCTCTCTCTCTCTCTCTCTCTCTCACTCTCTCTCTCTCTCTCCAAACAGCCCCTTTTTACCCTCCATCCACACATATATGTTTCCACTTTATCTATCTCTCTATCTAATCCTTTCTTATAGAAAAATAACTACCTATTTGAAAGTCAAATAGGTTTGTATGTATAGAATGCACAAACCCACCACCGTTCTCTCTCTCTCTCTCTCTCTCTCTCTCTCTCTCTCTCTCTCTCCCAAACAATTTTCCCTCCATGCACACATACAAATTCCCACAGTAGCTATCTATCTATCTATCTATCTATGTATCTTCTTTTCTTATAGAAAAAACCTATCTATTTGAAAGTCAAATGAGTATGTATGTACAGAGAACTTACGCAAGCCAACCCTCTCTCTCTCTCTGAGTAAATACACTCGCAACTATATTTTTTCTCTCTCTTCCTCTCCCTCTCCCGACTCTCACCTCTCACTGAGACACGCTCCCCTGGCACCATCATCCTCTCACCTGAATAAAAAAGCACACCTCGCGACGAGGACATCTTTCAAACCACTTAGAATATTATTCGAGTGATTTACTTTGATTACTTTAATATATTTCGCTACCTTCTACAATTCCTCTGAAAATCGAATGTCAGTGGACGCACAACTTGTATAGAACATGTTCTGAAACCGGGGAATTATTGCGTAATTATGTATATATTAATGTAAGTACTGTGATTAACATGATAAAGTGCTTTTTTATATTGGCAAAGGTTAAATCATAGTTATAAATGTTATTGAGTAAAATAGTTAACATTAAATATTTCTTTTATGATGTTAGAAAGAGCTTTAAATATATGAATATTTTGAAAAAACATATTATAAGAATTTCAGATAAATTCTCACAATTTATTAGTTACTGTTGACTTATTAACACTATAAGTTTTAAAATTGTCATATAGGCTACATAACAAATGTTTCCGAAGATTTTCCACCTCAAACCCATATACATATATACATTCACGCTCAAGTTCACATAGCACAAAAACATACACATCCTAACACTCAGACATACACGCGCACACATCGAATGCTTTTGAGAGAGAGAGAGAGAGAGAGAGAGAGAGAGAGAGAGAGAGAGAGAGAGAATGAAATCTCTTTATCCTACTTCTAATAGACCTTTGCATCTTTTATCTCGTCTATCTCCTCTCCCTCTCCCCATTCACATCTCTCTCTCTCTTTCTCTCCCACGCGCGCACCTCCATCCGGTTATCTCTCATCTCTACATTGTTTTCTTTTCTCTATGTATGTACCCACTGTGCCCTTAACAAACAAGAGGGATGGAAATATTCACGAGACACTAACAAGGAAAAGAACAACAGGATTAAATCTTCTTGAATCGCTTCTTCTAACCTTAGGGGTCGATAGTGACTTCAAGCCATATTGATTGGGTTTATCTTCATTCATCTTTATATCGATCGTTTATATTCTTTACTTATATAAGAGCGTGCATTAATTTGGTTGCGTATATAAATCTACAAAGGTAAATATGTGTATATGCTGTATATATATATATATATATATATATATTATATATATATATAAATATATATATATATATATATATATGTATATATAATAAATATATATATAATGTAAATATGTATGTATATATATATATATATATATACTGTATATACGCACATATATAAAAATATATTCACGTACATACACACACACATACACACACACACACATATATATATATATATATATATATACAAATCAACACACATGTATATTAGCCATACAAGCATCTTTATAGCGGTGGTTGCAAGACATGGAAATGATCAGGCCGTTTAAATATGGTCAAGAGCCTTCTAGAGAAATGTATCAGGTCGCAGACACACAAACTATTGTAGGATGGCCTTTCCTCTTCTTTGAATCTTGTAAGGTTATCGATCGTTGTTCCAAGTGGATGTTTCTCGGCCCGATAATCCTGTCTCTCTAAACAACAGATAGCCCACAATATCATCCGGCTACAAAAAAATCGCTGGAGTCGATGCTGTTACGATATGCAATTTTAAATTAAGTGGTTGAAATTTCGACCTAAAAGCTATATGTTTATATTTTGATCTTTAGAAATAACGATGTTCAGCCTAAAAATCCGAAATTGAAAGTTTGAACAATATTGAAATGGAATTTTGATCTTTAGAAATAATGGTGTTCAGCCTAAAAATCTGGAATTGAAAGTTCGAACAATATTGAAATGGAATTTTGATCTTTAGAAATAACGATGTTCAGCTTAAAATCTGGAATTGAAAGTTCGAACAATATTGAAATGGAATTTTGATCTTTAGAAATAACGATGTTCAGCTTAAAATCTGGAATTGAAAGTTCGAACAATATTGTAATGGAATTTTGATCTTTAGAAATAACAATGTTCAGCTTAAAATCTGGAATTGAAAGTTCGAACAATATTAAAATGGTTTTTAGAGGTTCTCACTCTAATCTATATGGTCAACGTTATCTAGACGAAATGCAACAGCTGATACAGAGCAAATCTTTCAAAAGTTAAGGCACCTTTAAAATCTACCTATCAACAACAGTAAGTTGTAACAAATAAACAAACATGAGAATGTTCAAAAGATTTCTTCAAAATTCTCCTTAATGGAAGCAAACAAGAAAAAAAATGCATTTGGTTCAGAGCAGTAAATAGATAAACTACATACCCTGAGTCAAAAAGATTGTGAATGTCAATTCATTACCCGATAACCTGTGACATTTATCAGCGATATTTGAAGAACGATCTTGACCCTTGTGCCAAAATTGCTCAGGAAAAACAAGATGAAGACCAAAAACAAATGTATCGTTTACTCGTTAATAATTCACTTAGTGATACATATATCCAGCTTGACCATTATGGATTGATGCTAGAAAGAAAGAAGGGATACATTGAAACAAACGGAGCATAGAATATTATCGCATCTAAATGCAAAGATACAGATATCTTGGACATGTAATGTGAAGAGATGAATGATAAACGGTCAAAACAATGGTAGATATGGAAATAGAAAGATGAGCTGAAGGAGGGACCAGGAAATCATTGAAGAAGGAAGTGGAGTTGGGCAACCTTTTACACGAAATGTAGTTCAGGCAGACAGAATACGTAGCTGAAAATATTGAAGGTAACTAAACTTGTGTTTAATATCATAAACTGAAAAGATGCGAAAATAACGTAAATGGCGTTCATGAAGACGAGGCACAATGCGGAGATTATGAATTATGATGACTGCAAGCAGCTGTGACATACATGGCATAAGTAAAGTACTACAGAGTAGGGCAAAATAAAATAAATCTTACCGTTTTGAATATCTGTATGATGTTGCTACGCTGTGTCTCAATGTTAGGGCGTAACATAAGATGCAAAGGTCCAAGCATAACAGTAAAAAAAAAAAAAAAAAAAAAAAGTTCTGGGTGGCATTAGTATGTGAACGACTCTAAATATATGTGAACATGAAAGCGGAATTAACACATGTACAGTAAATTCTAGCAAAGAGAAATGTAAGTCAGACAGGGATAATTAGGAATTCATAAATTAATCTGTGCATTATAGTCAGAGAAGGCAAACACTTATTGCAATACACAACAAAAAATGCATAATAATAAGTGGTAAAAGTATCAACAAAAACCAAAAATACTGGGCTGAGTCATAGGTTTGAGCTGCCATTTCCATAAAATCTTAGCTTATAGAACATAAGATTATTCAATTACCAAGGAACTGGTTACCATTAAATTCCAGTTTATGAACAGGTTCTTTTAGTCAACCTGGAATGTCCAATTTCCAACTCTTACGAATAGTTTCTCATTAACCATCTTGTATAAGTGAAAACTTGCAGCATACTTTGGACGGTTTCCAAAAATAACTAATACCTATATATGGATTATGATGTTTGGTTGCTTGAAAAAATATTAACAAAATAATATCTCGTTACTTAAACTTTTTAAAAGACAAATAGAGAATGAAATTAAAACGTAAAAATGACAAACTGACAACTAATTTTCAATATCCATTAGAAGACCTGGTTTGGCATTCAAAGCTTACACATCATAATGATGCTAATATAAAGTATGCAAATCTAAAATTAAAATATAATCATCTATATTAGGTGTCCATGGGTAACTCGTATACAGGATCTATTCTATCCTGCGTTAATATTCTTAATGCAAATATTCTCTTAACTAAAAGCTAAGAAGGCCATTACCATTCAATGGCAGTCTTCCATAAAATTCTATGTCCATAAAGAATATGAAAAAAAAAAAATAGAACAAATAAGAGCAACTTAGGCATATACAAATAAAAATAATGATAAAGAAATAATGAAAATAACAATGATAAGCAAGTAAATAACTAAAAACCAATAGGTCATTAACATTTGTTTTTTAAATAGCATAAGTCTCAAACTTTCAAGCATAAATATCCCACAAAAAAAAAAAAACATAAATAAAAAAATAAAAAAATAAATAACACTGTTCCACAATATGAAGGTATAAACAATAAATAAATTGGACCTAGATGATGATACTGCACAAGTTAAAAAGCTTCACCATTTTTTTCATATTCATGTACTCATCCTTAACATAAGAATTGCTCTTATCGAAAGTCCTTTCCCTCTGCGATAGTTGTTGGGATTTCAGCAATGTATATTTTTCAACGGAAACGATAAATTCAACATGACGTTTTCTTTAAACTCGCCGTAAATCTAAATGCCGACACCGGTGCATTTCTTTTCCACGGAGCCTTAAAAGAAAACCTGAACATCGCCTCGTGAAGATAAATAATGATTTAAGCACAGATCCTGAATCTCAATTGGATGAATAATAAAGAAAAAAATATCTCGAGACAACTAAATAAAAATATATGCGAGGAAAAAAAAACATGCATTGGACTTACACACTAAGACAGAAGTATATCTTTATCTTCTTGCAATTCCCTGCGTAATCAGATGAAGAGCTCTCTAAATTCAACGCGAGGAAAGCAAGGAGAATAAAAGAGAATAAAAAAAAGATCTTCATTAGTGTAGCACTCCGCCATGTTCACCGCAGGGGGGAATACCCTACTTGACAACTCTTTAATAAAAATATGATACACGATTGGTACGTGGGATGTTGTGTGACAGTTCGTTGGTGTCTCTATCTCTGTCTCTCTTTCTCTCTCTCTCTCTCTCTCTCTCTTGCCATGGAATTATTTTTTCTTGGCTATTGATGAAATATAAAGTCTTAATAATAATAATAATAATAATAATAATAATAATAATAATAATAATAATAATAATAATAAAAGTCTTAAGAATAATAACAATAATAATAATAATACATACATACATAAATACATATACCAAGCCACTTCCGCCAATTTTGGGGGGTAGCCGACATAAAAAAAAAAAAAATAATAATAATAATAATAATAATAATAATAATAATAATAATAATAATAATACATTATCATTACCAAATTATAAAATCTTTTGATAAATCAATATATCAATATCGATTCATCAACGTATATAACAATCGATCTCTCAAAATTTGCAACAATACAATACTTATCATTAGAAAAGTTAACATAATAATTTCTCTACAGCAGACGTCTCCACTTTACCACTTTAGAAACTCAACTATACAGATCTTGCGTTTGTCGCCTGCCGAAACTTATTGGTCCACCTACCGTGTACAGGTGCGAGTTACTCTGCTGGATAACGAGGGTGGGGTTAAATAAATAAGGAGCCCAGATAAATGAGAGTTATATGCACGGGTTTTCTGTTATCTGAACAGCGGTAATTCTAGGCTTCACGCAGCGTGTACCCATTAGTAAATATTTCGCACTGATCTTGGGCATGTATAAATTCGGGAAAAGGATTGATAATATCAAAAGACGCCGTTAAAATTACTACTACTACTACTACTACTACTACTACTACTACTACTACTACTACTACTACTACTACCATTAATAATAATAATAATAATATTAATAATAATAATTATGGTTTCTTTTAGTATCAAGGTCACTAAAAAGAGTAAATACACATGAATACATTGATACGTGCACGAATTTCTACTCATCTAAGCCAAGTGCTTGTGAATTTTATTCCCCATTAATTACTGATGGAAAAATAGCTTAACACTGAAAATTATAATATTCCACTAATTTATACATAAAACTACATTCTATAATTACCGATATAAAAATACATGACATTGAATTGTATATGAAAACTAAAGAAAAATAAGAAATTTCGTTTCTCGATCAAGGGATTGAAATAGAGATACTTTACTCGCCTTCGTCCAATGCAACATGCTACAATTAAAGGCCTCGAATTTCACGTTGCTATTAATCAAGGGGAAAAATTACAAATAATGAATTATGTCAAATATGAATCATAAGTTAGTTGTTTGCCTTGTCCCAATAATGAAACAATGTTTAAATAGCATGTACACCACACGCTCAAGCAACACCTAACTGGCTTAACTGAATGCATCATATCACGTGGTCACGCGTCATAGATTATAAACTAAAGACTTGCGTGACTATTTACCGCCTGCTATTAAACGTCCCTTCCCAAACGGGACCTGCAGTTATAGCTTGAAGGGGCAATGGCCAGACAATAAAATAGAGAAAGAAAGAGAGAATTTCGATAACAAGGAGAATTAAGTACATATTCAGACTACAAAAAAAATGAGTTAAAAGGACTTGTAGTTCATTCCTAATACTGGCAGCAAATGAATCATTCCATGCACAGACTGACTGAAAATTGCCTATTCCAAGCGCTGACTGGGAAAAGCTTACACCAATTAGGAACTGGATAGAGATTGAAAAGTTAGAATACTTGTTGAAAAAGGTTATATAAAGCACATAATGTAACCTTCTCAATCTATGGAAAAAATAGAAAAGATGTTTATTTCAAAAAGTTACTTGAAAAGCTCACTTTCTGTAGTGAATAGAAACAGCCTATTTCAAGCATTGACTAAAAAAGTTATCTTATCAATGGTGCGACGACTGGAAACTGTCCAATCGCATTCTATTATAAAAATGGATAATTTTTCGCATTAATAGAAAATAAACTGGAATTAGGGCAATCCAAGTCTTGGCCGAGAAACTACTCACTTGAAATAATTCGAAGTATTTCATTCGCGGTCAAGATGTGAAAAGACACATTCAAGTGCTGGTTCAAATCTAGTTATATCAAGTTAAAATGTTAATCTGAAATACCTACTTCCACGGCATGAGAGGAAATGTCTTATCTCGTGCACATAGTAGAAAGAAATCTAATCTCCCACAGTGACAGGAAATATCACCTTCACTGTGCTAAATGGCCAAACTTATTCCATGCAGGGATAGAAAACGGCCCATTTTAAGTAAAGACAGTAATTATTTTCGATAATTACTAACTGGAAAAAAACCGTTGATTCAAATAGATACTGGAAACAGCTCTCCAGGTACTTGCTGGAAAAAGCTAAATCAAACGGTAACTTAATACAGCTTTCAAACTTGCGGTTGAACCAGATGTACTAAATGAAATATTTTTCCATATAAAACGATCATATTTTCTCTACCATGTGGCTCAGGAGGAGGAGGGGGGAAGGGAGATGGATAGGGAAGAGGAGAGGGATAGGGAGGGGGATGAAAAGAGGGAAGGGCTCACAGGAGATGGGAGACCCACCGAACGAATATGGCCTTATTACCCCCAAAGTTCTCTGTAATTAGGCTGAATATTTCAGAAGTGTTTGGCGTGCTGATTGCAAGGCAGGAGTCGGCTGTCCTCCAAAGAGTTATGGATCGGTGATGAATCCTGCATCATTAATAACAGAGACTTAGCTATTTTATAGCAGGAGAAATCGTGGGCAGGTTTATCGCATGGGCAAGGGGTGGGGGTGTACCGTGGAGGTACAAAGTTTATACAGGTACTGTCTAGATAATGTACAGCCACGCATATGTTTTCGTAGTCACATATATGCATGAAATTTATACAAAGTAGGGAGACCCGTTTGTTTATGCATTGTATGTTTATGTGTGAAACAACTGTTTAATGCAGTCAAGTTATATATATATATATATATATATATATATTTAAAATATATTCATACACACATGTATATATGTACATATATATATATTTAAAATATATAAATATACACACACACACACACACACATATATATATATATATATATATATGTATGTATATACTTAAAATATATACATACACACACACACACACACACACATATATATATATATATATATGTGTGTGTGTGTGTGTGTGTGTGTGTGTCTGTCTGCTGTATTCAAATACACAGTAGTACCGCTCCAGTCCAATAATATGCACAGACTGCAAATTGCCCCCGTGATATAACGAAGGCGCTTTCAATATGATAAGACTGCGCTTAATAGAATTTTATTACTTTCCACTAACTCATGATATGTGGCTTAATGATGTCCATAAAAAGCAGGCAAGTCCCCTGCAACTTTGTACTCCCCACCTCTCTCTCTCTCTCTCTCTCTCTCTCTCTCTCTCTCTCTCTCTCTCACCTAAAATTCTTTTTCCTTCTTTTGTGGAGACACCACAATCATACAGTATTCAACTTGTGCATCTCTCTCTCTCTCTCTCTCTCTCTCTCTCTCTCTCTCTCTCTCATACTTAATTGCTGTTATTTTCAACCTTGAATAATCTCCCTTCTCCCTTCTCTCATTGTCATCTATAACATCTAAATTGGATAAACTTCCTTTTCTCCCTTCCATCAAAGACCTCAAAAGTGTTTTATGGATTCTATTTAATTAATTTTTGTCTTAAGCAATCTTTGTGAGCTTAATTCCTTTTAATCAGGCTTCACTTATCAACTGCAATCAAGGAAGGTTGGGGTTTCCTTTATTTATGTGTGTGTGTGTGTGTGTGTGTGTGTAAGAGAGAGAGAGAGAGAGAGAGAGAGAGAGAGAGAGAGAGAGAGAGAGCAGTGGTTTGTGCATTCTATACATACAGACCCATTTGACTTTCAAATTGGTAGTTGTTATTATTATTATTATTATTATTATTATTATTACTATCCAAGCTACAACCCTAATTGGAAAAGCAAGATGCTATAAGCCCAGGGGCTCCAATAGGGAAAAATAGCCCAGTGAGGAAAGGAAATAAGGAAATAAATAACTGAAGAGAACAAATTAACAATAAATCATCCTAAAAAAAGTAATGTCAATAGAGATATGTCATATATAAACTATTAACAACGTCAAAAACAAATATGTCATATATAAACTATAAAAAGACTCATGTCCGCCTGGTCAACAAAAAAGCATTTTCTTTATAAGAAAGGACTAGTTAGATAGATAGATAGATAGATAGAAAAATACATAGATACATAGATGGATAGATAGATACATACATACATACATATATACACATAAAGTGGGAATTTATATGTATGGATGTGAGGAAAAAGGGGTTGTCTGGAGAGAGAGAGAGAGAGAGAGAGAGAGATAGAGAGAGAGAGAGAGAGACTTCCCTGATATTAACTGCACGTTAGACAAACCCAATTCTCATCAACGTTTGGTACAGTTAATCCCGTATCGACCGAAATAGAGGCAAACCTGGAAACTTCAAATTGGCTGACAATGGCCATTATCATATAAAGTGAATTTCAAAGCTATTTTTTGTCTCTTGCCTTATCAAACTCTCCCCTCTCTCTCTCTCTCTCTCTCTCTCTCTCTCTCTCTCTCTCTCAAAACTTCATAAACTCTCCCTTGGATTTTTGGAAGGCTGCATATCAATCGACTGACAAATAATTCGGTTTCATTAAAAGTTTAGCTCAAAAAGTTTGCTTTATCTCCTCGAATAGGGAACGAGGTTTCCACATTTGAAAAGTTTATCATAATTTCGAAGTCCTTAAAATGACTGCATGTCGAATATTCAAATCTATAATGTTATGAAGTTAAGAATGATGTTCATTTATTTAATTTGTCAACTAAGGTTAGTGAATCAATATATTTGTCAACTAAGGGTTAGTGAATCAATATTTTTTTCTATTGTTATCATTACTCAGAGGAATGATAAGCCACATTTGAAACGTTGTGTGCAATACGTGTTTTCAAACACAAAGGTTTCCTAGGTCTCTCTCTCTCTCTCTCTCTCTCTCTCTCTCTCTCTCTCGTTATTACTTTATTAAAGAACGACCTTCTAGTAGAGGAAGGACAAAACAAAAAATT
>NC_090751.1:19462769-19482769 GCF_036898095.1 Palaemon carinicauda | reverse complement strand
AATAAAACAAAAAGACATTCACTACCACATTCATCCGTAACAACGTATTTGTACTAGCACGAATTGTTAGTTATGTGAACTATGTATGCATGAATGCTATTTATATCTTGACATGTCACGTACCTTGAAGTAACCTCTCTAGAAACTAACGGGTGGGGACTGGTTGGGGGAGGGGGATTATGAGGTGCTTTGAGATGTTTAAAACAAGACGCATAAATATTATTAAAAACCTTACGAATACGCATTAGCTTTACGAGCGGAAAACTAATAAACAAACGACGGTGGGTTGCCACCAAAGATGAAAGCTCGCCGACGAGAGCAAAATCGACCATCAAATCTACGAGCATCATATCTTGATGTATAATTTTGTTCTGAATAAGTATCGCAAGAAGATATCAAAGCAAAAGAGGATCAGAAAAGTATCCGATACACGGTGATGATTATGCAGAAGGGGAAGATTAAATCGTGGTAGGAGATTGCTGGTTATGCAGACGAAGATGATTACATCATGATGGAAGACTGACGGTAAGGTATCAAAGAGACTAATAGAAGAAGTGGCAGTTTGAACACAGATAATCGGATCTGGGACACTAAAAAAAACTTACTGATAAAACCACGACGAATCTTCAAAGGATCTGCAATTAATTAAGGGATGAGAACACCTATACAAAATGGTCATCAAAATGGAGCGTCTTTATCAAATATCTGTAGCTCGTATGAGAGAGAGAGAGAGAGAGAGAGAGAGAGAGAGAGAGAGAGAGAGAGAGAGATTGGAATAAAATACTACCGACTAATGAGTAAAAGATAGGAGACAATATTTTATTAGGAAAAAACTCTGATATATATTTAAATGTTTTTTAAAAGGAGATAGATTACACAAAAACAGAAAAGGGTCATCAAAATGGAGCGTCATTATCAAATATTTGTAGCTCGTATGAGAGAGAGAGAGAGAGAGAGAGAGAGAGAGAGAGAGAGAGAGAGAGAGAGAGAGAGAGAGACTATACAAGTGCAGACTTTGTGAAGAGGGGTTTGCGATAACAAGAAACCATTACCCTAATAGTCTCGGGGAAATTCCTTCTCTCTCTCTCCCTCTCTCTCTCTCTCTCTCTCTCTCTCTCTCTCTCTCTCTCCAACTCGGGGAAGTTGATATTAAACAGCGTTATTGCACCGGAAGTAACACTCCTTTTTTCTAGCCAATATAAGAAGTAACAGAAATTTCTACATATTCCTGACTACATATGAAGGGATGTTGAAGAATCTGAATGAAAACGAACTAAGTATGGTTTTTGTACTGTATGTAGGAATATACATAAAACAATCACACCTTTGTAGTCTTGATTATTTACTATAAAATTGAATCCGTAACAAATACTAAAGACATAGGTACTAAATATAAAGTGTTATAAGTAATGTAATCAATGTTAGGCACTAAAAATAACGTGTTATAAGTAATGTAATCAATGTTTGGTACTAAAAATAACGTGTTATAAGTAATGTAATCAATGTTACAAAATTTTTCAGTTACAATAAAAAATAGATTGCATCAATTCCAATTCTTAAAATGCTTATTGGGGGATATGATTTTCTTGCGTTCCGAAATTTGTTTCAAAAAAAAAAAAAAAAAAAAAAAAAAAAAAAAAAAAAAAAAAAAAAAAAAATCGAGTGAAAGGGATATTGTAATATACAAGGTGAAATTGTTGATTTATGTACAATGAATGTTACAGTCGAACTACCCTTCAATCCAATAAAAAATAACTTCACAGAATAATTATATTGTTTCACGTCATTTAGTAAAGTCTATGTCTCTTGCCCTCAAAAAATAAAAGGGGGAGGGGTTAGCGTGCAGTAGCGAGAAAATAAAAACGCAATAGCACCAGAAGAACCCACAACTCATTCGATAAATTCACCACTGCAGCTGTTCTCTTCTTAGGAACCAATGACACTGTAATAGCTTCTGAGATCACAGACAACAGCATAATCAAGGCCGGATTTTGGAAATCCTGCTCAGCAGAAAGTAACGAGATAGTCAAGGTTTAGCATTCTTGATCTAAAATGAGAGAGAGAGAGAGAGAGAGAGAAGAGAGAGAGAGAGAGAGAGAGAGGGGGGGGGGCTACAATAACAATATAATTGCAGTAGTAGTAGTAACAATAACAGTACGAATTCAAACAATGATAATAATGCTGATTATAGCCGGGTAAAAGATGAAAAAAAAATCCTATTTCAGCAGCGTTTCGATACAAAACAATAATTTTCGTATTTCTTCCTTACGAGCTAAACAAACATGAATGCAAATGCGGACAGTCACAGACTTCTATTCCCCCCCCCCCCCCCCCCCCCCCCCAACAAAAAAAAAAAAAAAAAAAAAAAAAAAAAAAAGAAGAAATGAAGGACAGAAAAATGCAATGAAGGGATAAATGAGCTATAAAACATATATAAACACACCGGCGTTTTTCTACAATACAATGTACATAAAACCAAAATTTTCTTCATCATCTTCATCACCGCTCCTAAGCTCAATCAACCTACCCGATGTAATGTCAGCCCTCTACTTCGATAAACTTGACATTAGCTTTAATATATGGGTTAGGGTTGGGTCTTCCATTATCTAATGGACCAAAAGTTTAATTAATACCGCTATCTAAGAGTCGGCTTAGCCTATTGACTGGTCTATAATGCAGTCCACACGCGACGTAGTTCCTTCTGGATAACGTAATTAGTTCATATTATGTCGTTAGCTATAGACTTACAAGATCGGGAGTCTGGGATAAAATCTTATTAAGACTTTAGGAAGGAACAAGGATAAAAAAAGACTTTAATAATGTACTTCGAGAACCATGATGAGAAAAATTAATCTAGATAATCAATAAGTTAAAAAGGAGATTACAGACTTATGCTCTTATTAACGGCTGGGTGAATTTCAAAGGAGAGCTAATATATATATATATATATATATAATATATATATATATATATATATATATATATATATATATATATATATATATATATATATATATACATACATACATACACACACACACACACACATATATATATATATATATATATATATATATATATATATATATATATTTATATACATATATATATATATATATATATATATATATATATATATATATAAAAAATTATATCTTGGCAATAGCCTACCGTTAGGCTCTATGACTTTACCGAGTCCATCGTTCCAAACATGAATTTGAAAGTTGAATAAATTCTATTTATGTTGATATTTTCGCGTCATGAGACAGAATAAATAAATCATGTTTTTTCTAACTTTTCATCATCACAAAATCTGTATTCGAATAAATATAAACAGAATTTTGGCCAAAACTGTGATACTCCATCAAAGGAATACATCATATTTTAGGCATCTAACTTTGAAGCTACTGGGATTTTTAAAAAAAATAAATACATGAAAAGGTTCACGTACATTAATATTATCAAAACAGTTTTACTATGAAATCTAATTTTTTAAAAACAATAATCCGGGAAAGATGAACCTTTCATTAATAATACTGAGAAATGTCATCAGCACAATGAAAAAACTCATTATTGACTGAATAATAAATAATAATGAAGTAATTAAACAAACGAAATAAGCATAAACTACCACAGTATCTGCCACTAGTCTTACCAATAATATACTGACAATAAGAATATTAATGTTATACTAATTAAAAAGATGTCCATTCAACAACAACATCAACAAGACAATATCTCTGACGCATGATATCGACATCACAATAAAAGGGTTGCCAAAATAACATGGACCCATCGTCATGAAACCGTTGCTAATTGTGGGCTTCACTCTAATTCACTTCTTTGGTTTCATGAGAGAGAGATTAAAGAACCGACATATATCCATCACACACGATTTGTGCGTCCCGAGATAGCATCGTCCAACTGGATTCTCCAAAGACGTTTAGGGTGACCTTGAAATAACTGCCAAAAGGGAATTATATTCATCCATAGGGCGTATTCATATCAACCTCCGGTTAGCCAGGTTGAGAAACATTGGTTTGATCCGTACGTTGTTTGGTTACCACTAATAAATGCAAGGAGTAGTCAGCACATAACCCATTTAAACATCCATAAGGAAGGGCAAGAAGCTGGCAATTTCACCCTATAATTACTTATTTTTGCAAAGGGAAAGGGAGGCGTAAGGAAAAAGATTAAAGTACACACACAAGTTTTTATAGTTTATACAGAAAATAAATTTTGATGTTGTTACTGTTCTAAAAATATTTTATTTTTTCCTTGTTCCCCTTCCTCACTGGGTTATTTTGCCTGTTGGGGGCCCTGCGCTTATAGCATCCTTGCTTTTCCAACTAGGGTTGTGGCTTAGCAAGTAATAATAATCATAATATATATATACATATATATATATATATATATATATATATATATATATATATATATATATATATATATATATGTATATATATATAAATATATATATATATATATATATATATATATATATATATACAGTATATACATATATATACACATATATATACACACATAAATATACATACATACACACACACACACACACACACACACACATATATATATATATATATATATATATATATATATATATATATATATATATATATATATGTGTGTGTGTGTGTGTGTGTGTGTGTGTGTATTATCATGTGAATTTTTCCACGTTTAGACGGACTCCCGCTTGAAAGTAGGTACTTTAGGTTATCGGTAGTTTTTAGAGATGGGGTGGAAAATTCTGTGCTCCACCTTACACCGTTTGGAACCTGGAACGAACTACAGGGCGTCAAAGCTGAGCTACATCAAGCAACTACTGAATTACGTCGAGTCAAGAGATATTTTCTGTCAGTGGGAATGCCAATTTTCGACACTTGCACTGTCAAGTATGCATTCATCGGACACATAGGCTTCAGAATGTTCTTACTTCTTAAAGTTTATATTCTAACATAGATTCTCTTGTTCAGTAGATAATAAAACCCATTTTAACCATATAATTATCATTTTTAGGCAATCTACAACCATAGTTGGAAAATTAAGATGCTACAATCCCAATGGCTCCAAAACAGCCCAGTGCGGAAAGGAAATAGAGAAATAAAGTATAAGCGATAAGAAGCAATAAAAAATTATAAACTATTTCAAAATAGGCAACATTATTAAACTAGAGACGGAATATATAAACATATATAATCTCTAATTCCATTCAAGCCTGGTCTAAATATCGTTATTAAATTACCACTCATCTGTCGCAGTTTTAGAAAGAAAAAAAAAAGTATGTTCAAGGTCATGGACTCTCACGAATACGCCATTTGCTCAAGTTTACAACTTCTTTAGCTTTAATTATCTCGATGTCATTTCATGTTTATATGACTCAAACGTGATAATAAAATTCCTGCGTTGGCGGGGAGGGAGGAAGTGTGGAGGAAGGACCCCAGAATGTTTATTTCCATTTTAGTAATTAACACTATTTCTATCTATCCCCTACCAATAAAAAGCCTTTCAATAATTTGCAGTTATTCATTGTATCTTTCATAACAATTCAGAAAACTAATTGATAAATGAAAAACATTAATTTCCCGTATATTCAACACAACTCACAAATACTATGAGTTGTAATTTTTTCATTTATATTCTACGTTTTTGAAACTACAGCTTTCACTACAGATTCTATTCTACAGTACTAAATACCATCAAGGAGTTATATAATACAATAAGACGTTTTAAAACAAAATTGGACATTATAAAACCAAGAAATTTTGTTTTAATGCCCTCCTAAAGTAAAGGAGACTAAATCATGTAAATGAAAGAGAGCACAGTCATTAAGAATGTCATTTATTAAAAAAATAGATCTTATTTACATAATCATATAGATACATATACAACACAAATATGAATTTCTGATAAATAACAACAAACTTCTTTCCGGCAAATACCACAGGAGTTATTTGTAACAAAATGAAAGTCAAGTTCTATTGGCACAAAATATACAAAGTAAAAATGTCCTGGATATGTGACACTTCAGAATCTATCGTGCCTCCACTGAAAACCTATTGTACGATGTGTTTTCGTGGTTCTTATGATTTCTATAAATAAAACCATAGAACAAAGTGTGCTTTAAACACTACGAGTTGCTTCATCTCTAAAGGTGGATGTCAAATCAAAGCTTCCTGGCATCATTTAGCACCTTATCACCAAAACATTGCACCAAACTGGTGGAAGAATTGATGTTCGTACCCGTGAGATGCTGACTGAAGAACGTGCACGACTTCAATTTTTCAACCATCATAGAAAGTTCTTGGTTACTTTGAAGAAAGTCTGGCATTAAGGCTCTGAAAGATGTCAGAAGACTTGTTCGTAAGACACTACCTTCTCTAAAAGAAAAATCACAACAACCATTATGTACATCAGCCATTACATCTCAGGTTCTTTCAAGTGAAGAGAACTTGCGACGTCTGTTCGTTTATCTGTTCACAATGCTAAGTAGCATTTTGTCATTTTCATTACCCTGAAATTATTAGGTGGCAGCACGTTAGCAGATTACATCTCACCTACAGATTTTAAGTTGCAATGGCAACCAACTGACTTACGCAGTGTAAACACTAAACCTTCCAAATAAGCTATATCGCTGGTTAAGTCCGACGAGATGTTTCTAATTCTCAAAGCTAGCTATAGAAGCGCTCTAAAAATAGCAAGTTAAGTTTTCAATTCACTCAGCAAAAAGTCTTAGTCATTAACTTTCTTTCTGAAGCTACCAAAGAGTGCCATAAACGTATTACCAGTTATCATCCACAACACGAGGCGATTATAAAGCATCGAGGGTATTACAGCTATGAAATCAGCCATTAAATAACAACCTCAAATCTTGCACTAGAAGAAAGTATCGCAGTTAGCAGTTATCGTTAATGCAACCTAATGAAAAATTCTAATGCCTTTGACTTAGATAAGTATAGTGCCCCATGGCACTCCATAATTGAGCAGGTACATAAAAATGACTTTGGTTAATAAATTATGGCATATAACAGACAACTTTTTTCTCTTAGTTTTTGTAATAAAGATACTGAAGTTAGACAACACAGGTTGATTAAGAAATCACAACAAAAGGATTCAAGAGTTACACACACTGCTGTTCTCCCGAGGTTCAGATAACCTCACTTGTCGTGAGGCCGTATTGCCAGCACCACGGCTCTGTAGAGTATTAAAGGTTATGAACCTATCACGAGTGTTACTTGGGGTTACCTGGGTATACATATCATAAGTGTGCTCTGAAGTATTGTCACAAGGTCTATGGTACTGTTCAGATCCACCTGCACTACCGTAAGGTAAGGAAGAAGGATACATTATGCATGTTCCATGATGAACTGGCTGATAAGCAGGATCTCCCAGATCTCGGTCACATGGAGGGGGACATGTTGGTGGTGGTGGAAGGACAGCAGACCAGTTGATCTGGACCCCTGAATTTTCCCTATGGTGTCGCCAAGGTGTGGTGTGCGTTAGGTGAGGAGATGCAGGAGCTAAAAGTGCTGTGGTGGCATAAGGCTCAGTGGCTTCATTGGCTTGTGTTTTTGGTTCAGCATATTCATTAATCTGTTGATCAGAATGAAGAAGTCTAGCAGAGGATAAGTTGTATTCCTTCTCACACTCAGATGGACGCCACAACTTTTGTTCACTGTACATATTAATAGTGTTATGTGCAGGATATATGGATGGGTCCTGGTAGTGGGCAGGGGTATTTGGTGGGTTAGATGGAGGAGGCTTGTGGTGAAGTCTCCTAATATACATTATTGTCACAATAAATAAAATAATCACTAAGGGTACTAACAAATATGGTAACCAATCTGGTTGTGGTGGAGCATAAATCACTGAAGTGTCCATGTTGCTATTTTCATAAGTATGTTGATGACCCTGGACATTACTGGCACCAAAGTCTATAAGAACAGGAGGACTAAAAGGTCCAACTCCTGCTCCAGTTTGGGCAGCAACTTGAACAGTGTAAAGACGCCCAGGTGATAAGCCATGTGCTTCAAGCCAGGGACTAGTGACAACTTCAGTTGCTTCAGTTCCATTATGAATCAGCATAACCTGGTAGCCAATGACATCACCACGGGCCTGCTTTTTTGGTATTTGCGACCAGGTGATGAGAGCGGAACCATCATCACGTAGTGTAGCCTCTATGTTACTAGGAGCCATCACAGGAGCTGTTAAAAGAATTGAGAATAAACAAATGTTACTGAAATAATATGGCATCAATTTTAGAACAAATGAATGTTAAGGAAGTAATAAGGCATCACCTTTAATTCTATACATACAGTTTAAAGCTTCTTTAACAAAGTACTTTTACAAGATAACAATTGTTAGTGAACATGACTAATATCATTAGGAATCAACAAAGGTGTTGTTGAAAGAAATGATGATACTCAAATGTTACTGAAGTGAACTAGTGTCATTTTGATTACAAAGATAAAAGAATAATAAAGATTCTTCAATAAAGAATTTTAACAAATGAGAATAAGTATCAAACATTGGTTGATTAAAATAGAAATCAATACTCACTATCTTCTGGTGTGGTAAGCGAGTGTGAATTAGATGGGGTTCCCTCAACACTTCGCCAAAATGGAACAATGAAGAATGAGTAATAAGTATTAGGCTGTAGGTTATGTAGATGGTGTGAAGACGATGATGATCCTAATACAGTTGCCACTTTAACAACACCTTCTTCAGACACAGTGTACACTAAAACACCTTCAACAGCTTCATGTCCTGATGCAAGGAATTTCCAAGTAAGCAAAACATTGCTGGGGCCAGTTGGTGAGGCATTGGTGAGTGTAACAGTTGGCCGAGAAAGTCTACGTCTTGCATGGCGCACTTGATCCATAGTAAGTGATGGGTCTCTAGGGGAACGAATGGTAACGGGATCTGACCATGGGCTAGGGAAAGAGGCTCCTCCACTATTTACTGCCCTAACCAAAAATGTGTATATATTACCCGACATTAAATTTTTAACAATACAAGACTCTTCGTCCATGACAGCATCGGCAACTCGCCATTCATCCCAGCCTTGCCGCCAGTACTCAACTGTATACCAGTGTTCGGAGTTAATATTTATTTGTGAATTTGGAAGCCATTTCAAGTACACAGCTGTTTCATTAATAAACATTATTTGAGGCTTTGTAGGAGGAGCTGGTGGCCGGATATCTTGATCAGCAACTGGTTCTTTAGATATTCTTAATATTGCTTCTTGTTCAACGTTACCTGTTTTAGCATTTACCTTGCATGTATAGATCCCTGCATCATCTGCAAGAATTTCTTTAATGAGTAATGCACCATTCATTGCCAAAGCAATTCGGGGATCATCATTGTTTTGTGCCAGCTGGCGTGCTGGAAGATGGGCTGCAGGCTGGAACCACCAGGAAACTGACGGTTCCGCAGCTTCACTAACTACTTCACAAGGAAATGTAGCTACATCTCCGAGGGTCAGGGTTAAATCCTTTGGGCCTACACCAATGACAGGTGGAGGATAAGCTTCTACAACCATAACTTCAGCTTGTGCACTTACTCCTCCACCTCCACTGACTCCCCAACAATAATAAATACCACTATCTTGGGTAGTAGTCGTATCAAGGTGGAGAACTTGTCCATCTTGAGAAATGGCTACATGTCCACTTTCTTGAGCTGGGGTTAGAAGGGCTGTTCTATCTTGAGTAGGAAGTCGCCACAGCAATAGTGGTGTAGGATCACCTTCTACCAGGCAAGATAGCTGTGCTGGGTTACCAACCATAACCTGAACATCTTGTGGTCGTTGCATGAGCTTAGGGGCATCTACTACAGTCAGCTGAGCCTTTGAAGTTGCGACTCCTGCTTCATTTTGGACTTCACACACATAAATTCCAGAGTCAACAGCAGCAACCTGCTCAAGTACCAAGCGATGATTTTCATTCGTGGCCCTACCCAAGGGCATGATGCCATCCAGCCTTCTCCAAGTGACTGTAGGCACAGGGGAACCTTGGGCACGGCAAGTCAGTTCCACTGTCACACCAGAGGCAGTCGTTACGTTCTCCGGCCTTTCTTCAAACCAAGGTGGAGCTGTAATGAGAACAACATATCATGCTATTAAAAATAGTTTCTCATAAAAACTTAATATCAAAATGCCCTGTAAATACAAAGGACAAACCTTCGAAATATGAATTTAATATCCCAAATTCAGCAGATACAAGATTACTGACGAGTTAGGCTGTATAACCAAGGAGGATCTTGAGAAATATGCAGTGAATGTGAGGGATATTTTGCTCAGCGTCAAAGACTTCCTCCCTTTATTTTCTATAATTTTTCTTTATGTGAATTTTAATACTATTGACGTTTAAGGACTAAAGAATTCTAATAACTAAAAAATACTGGCTATATATTTCGGTATTTTGAAACTGAGCTTACAAAAAAAATACATTCAGTATTAGCACAAGGCATAAAATCAATTCCAGAAATAATAATAATAAAACAATATAACTCAGTTTAAAGTCAGTCTCTATCCAGATAAAAAGGATAACGTCAGTGCAACTCCAGATAGAGCCGATCAGAGTCGAACAAAAAAAAACTAAACACAGAGAGTTAAGAGACAGAACATGAAACAGGTGGCCTTATAAGATCAGAGAGAGAGAGAGAGAGAGAGAGAGAGAGAGAGAGAGAGAGAGAGAGAGAGAGAGAGAGAGAGAGAGAGAGGTGGCCAGGTGAGTAACAATGTATTATTGACAAGACCATTACCCCTTAAATTCCAATACCATGAGCCTTGTGTCGAATTCATAGCGATGATATTTTTTGTTTGTTTGATAATTCGTACGAAGAATTGTGTAATGAAAAATTAATTATGGGGAATTATGTCATCACATTAACTTGCACTTTTAGTTGCGAACAAATGTTGTTGTAGAAAAAAAGGTGGTTTAAAATTGAAATTTTTTTTCTAACAAAGCTCACATAATAACAGAAGGTTGATTCATTCCATTGCTATTATTACAAGAACATTAGAATATAAAACATTTATAACAACGAAATAGCTCCAATGAACAAATATATTACCAAGACAAGATAAAAATAACAAATAAACTTTATATGTGTCTGTGTGTAATATATGAATATAATAACGATGTCACACTTATACATTACATATACGGCTAACCAAGAGAGTCGTTCATGAGATTAAGAAGTAAGAATGGATTTCAGTACAAAATAAAATTAAGAAAAGAATTAGGAATTATAACCTAAAAAATTAAATTCAAGATAAAACGAAGGAATATATAAACCGTGGATTATAATAAAAAAGGAATCAACAAAATAAGAGACCCAAACTGAATTACATTTAAGGAAATACAGACATGAAAAATAAACCAAAAAGAGTACAAAAAATTAAGTCAAACTTACTCATAACGATGAGTTCGGTGGGAGGCGCCTCCCTGTTCCCAGCCACACTCTTGGCACGACACAGATAGGTCGCTGTGTCTTCCATGACGGCCCTGCTGATGATAAGATCGCCTTCAGAAGTAACGACGATGCGGCTCGAATTAGTGACAGCCTGCCCGTCCCTGAACCACGTGAGTTCGGGCGGAGGGGATCCCTTGGGAGGCCTGCAGGAGAGGGTGACCAAGTCTCCGATCCGAGCCTTCACCAAGGGCTCGGGATGAGCCTCGAAGTCGTAGGACAGCGTGGCGATGGTCAGGGTGGCGTTCTTGGATCGAGTAGCTCCATAGCTGTTGAAGGCCACGCACCAGTAGGTCCCGGCATCGGAGTCCTTCCTGCTGTAGGCCACCCGGAGGAAGAAGAGGGAACCCGAAGGCAGGAGAACCCGATGGGACCTGCTGTCTTGGGATGACGTCACCACCTGCTGGCCATCTCGGAACCAGGTGATTCTGGCGGCCCCCGGGGCGGCACAGTTGAGGGTGGCAGGATCATTACGACGAGCCACGATGTTGCTTGGCTGCTCCCGGATCACTGGGGGCTCTCCTGGTAAGAGAATGGGAGAGATGGAATTGATAGAAAAGGGAGTACACTGCTTCCATCTTAAACATATGTCTATTTTCCAAGGGGAGAGAACGAGTGGGGGAAGGCAAAAATAGGGTCCATGCTAAAAATTGTATACTCCTTATGGAGAGAGAGAGAGAGAGAGAGAGAGAGAGAGAGAGAGGAGAGAGAGAGAGAGAGAGAGAGAGAGAGATGCTAAAATTATATACTCTTATGGTTAGAGAGAGAGAGAGAGAGAGAGAGAGAGAGAGAGAGAGAGAGAGAGAGAGAGAGAGAGAGAGAGATGCTAAAATGATATACTTTTATGGTTATGGAGAGAGAGAGAGAGAGAGAGAGAGAGAGAGAGAGAGAGAGAGAGAGAGAGAGAGAGAGAGAGAGAGAGAGAGAGAGAGAGAGATACAGCTATATTTGTGAACGGAATAAATGTTGTAGAGTTGACGCCCCTTTAGTAACATTCACGAGGAACTTAATTCGCTTCACCTAAAATGAACACGAAACTGCGCAGAATCAACATGGCAGGTGTGTCAAGAAAAGTACTCAGCCATCGACCTTCGTTTACGTCAGCTTCTGTCTTTAACTAATGAGGATATGTTAACAGAAGAAAGATTAACTAATGAGAATATTTTAACACGAAAGAATAACCAATGAGAATATTTTAACACGAAAGATTAACCAATGAGGATATTTTAACAGATGAAAGAAATTTAATTATTTTCCTGAATAAACTCACATTCATCATTACGATTGCTATCTATCGATGATGTGAATAGAGTCAATCGTGATAATTACCTGTCTATAATTAGTATCGCCGCTGATTTTAGATAAGCAAGGTTACCTAGACTTCGTTTTACTCAGTGGAATTCAAATTCAGCGCTTAGTAAACACTTAACCAGGTGAAAAATAAACGAGGATATAAAGGATAATTCTTGGATATGTAAATATAAAAAACAGAACTTTGGATTTGCATAGAGATTTCATTTATAATGCTAACTTTAAACAAAAGATGGAGTGGGACTAAAGTAAAATTTGTTGCAGGAAATAGTACGCGTGTTTGAGAGAGAGAGAGAGAGAGAGAGAGAGAGAGAGAGAGAGAGAGAGAGAGAGAGAGAGAGAGAGAGAATTTATAAAGCTCTACAGTATTCTATAATTAAATGTAAGGCACGCGTCTCTCAAATTACTTCAGTCCATAAAATCCAGGCTGCATTCGGAAAATATACTCTGATAAAAATACCGCCGATTCATTTCGCCGTATAAAATTTAAAAATAAAAAAAAATAAATCCGAGCTTAATTAGTAAACTTTATAATCGAATAATCACTTGTCAGAAAAACACGGCGTCCCATCTCTTTTGACGCGCTAATGTCAAAAGCATCACTTGGAAAAAAAGGTTAAAAATTTGAAATATAAATGTTTCTGTAAAAGAGCTAGACATCACAGTGGACAGATACTTTTTTTTTCTTTCGATACAACAGTCAATCCAGAACTTTTAATTATCCAACTTTAACAAAAGAATGGTGTCACCTACGACGGAGATTAAAAAAAAATAGACAAAATTGCTGTTCGTTATTTCAATGGAAAAGTCAGTAATTATTAATACCATTGACTGAATAAAAAAAATACGATGCAATACAGAAAAGTATCCCTTACATAGGAAAACTGACATAGTAATTTGTTGGAATTTCATTATAAGGTAAAAGATAAAACTAACGACGCTATGTCACACAAAAAGACTAATGGTGATTAAACGAGAGAGAGAGAGAGAGAGAGAGAGAGAGAGAGAGAGAGAGAGAGAGGGTTCGAATATATTACCTATAATGTTATTTTCAAAGTCTTCAAAAGAGAGAAAATATTGAAAACCGCCCTATCTTGAATATAATTAGCTAAATGTCACATCCAGGAAGAGAGATTGCTCGTAATCTAAAGTTGAATTGAGGCAGTGTGAGTGAGGGGGTTGAAAAGGCACATAATCCTTAGGGGTAGGTGTGGGAATATGTTAAAGTTAAGGAAGTTTTATTTGAATGAGGTTCGTACACGCTATGGTGATCAAAAGTATACAGTATGTGGGACATTAACCACAGCGTTGATATTTTCATTTCTGGAGCATGGAGCCACGTCATGCTAAGATGCATGGCTTATATGCTGAATAACATACAAAGGCACACACATACACAGATATATATGTATATATGTATATATGTATATATATATACATATATATATATATATATATATATATATATATATATATATATATATATATATATATATATATATATATATATATATATATGCACACATACAAAGAAGGATCCATGACAAAATCGCTTTGGAAGAGAATATACCAACGAATTCGGGTCATAAACAGGCGCATTATACCCTTATAGAATTGCCACTTGCTATTCCTACGTATTCACCATCAATTTCCAGTGTAAGGAAAAAATAATTGCAATATATGTTCAGCTTAAAAATCAGCGCATCGCCATACACAAAAATGTATGAAGGAACGAAAGGCTTGAATCTAATGAGCATATTCAGTGTGTCTATTCTTAATGGTCAACACATTAACGGGAGCTTTCAACATAAACAACTTTATATATATATATATATATATATATATATATATATATATATTATATATATATATATATATATATATATATATATATATACGCATGTTCAAATAAGCCATATATATTTTTGATACATTAATGTCTGGATTCTCTTAACGACCTCGGGATCAGAACCCCAGGCGAAATCACACAAAGACAAGAGCTTGTGACCGGCCGGGAATCGAACCCTGGTCGGCAAGCTTGTATAGACAGTGACTAAACCACTTGGCCACGAGGCCAGGTGGTTTAGGCCAAGTGGTTTAGTCACTGTCTATACAAGCTTGCCGACCAGGGTTCGATTCCCGGCCGGTCACAAGCTCTTGTCTTTGTGTGATTTCGCCTGGGGTTCTGATCCCGAGGTCGTTAAGAGAATCCAGACATTAATGTATCAAAAATATATAGGGCTTATTTGAATAAGAAAAACACGTCTAAATGTGCAAAATTTATCATATACGCATGTGTGTATATTCGTATAAGAAAACGGAAACAAACAAGCATGGAAAGAAGCTGCTGACGACAACAAAACAGACGTAATCTCAACTAATCACAGAAGAATCATCCGATCAGGAGTTCTAGGAGTGATCTCCAATGCCATTCACCGAAACGACTCTTTATTCGGGGCCATTAATCAAAGTCCTTGCGCGTATCTAATCTATGCTCATTTACGAACGATCAATCACAAGCACGGGAAGAAGAGAAGCTGTAGACAACGAAAGAAGCAAATAATGTAGCAATGCCACCTAAATTGACTGTTCGCAACTATTCTGAACAGCGGGAGAAGGGATATAAACCTTCAACATTGATCAGCGGGGAACTAACTCAATAAACGAAGTTCCAAGCAAAGCTCTAATTAATGTAGTAAACCAAGTTCCCATCCCAGCTTTAAACTGACATTAAGCTCTATAAATCACTGGCAATCCCGAATTACCGTCAACGCCAGCAGCAAATGAATGGAAATGATCCCCTCGGGGCAATCAATCAGTAAGCGCCCACCTGTAAAACGGACAAACCAATACAGACCGAATGGCAAGGAGAGGGTAATCTGCATTCATCATACATACGCAAGGCCGAACATATGCCAACCACCAGTAGGGATTTGATCGTCGCTTCGCTGAACGTCCTTATGAAGAGTAGTGAAAATCCGTACACAAATGGCATTCAAGATTGGCATACACTGTTAAAACTTTGCATTAAAAAACGGTAAATTTCTGGCAACAGTTATTCCAGGAATTTTGCCGTTTTAAAAACAGATATATTGACGTAAAGGAGTGATATTACGGTCACCAACTCGTAAAAGATAATAACAAAGTAGGGTAAATTTACGGTTGCCTGTATTTTACTTAAATACGGCTGAGAACAGTATATTTTTACGGAGAATTTCCGATTAAAATTACGGGTTTTTTTAAACAGTGTACATCTACAAAAGTTCAAACTTGCAGCGAATGTGTATATGTTGAACAGGCTGACACAAGTCTCTATAGTTATGTTATGAAAGATCTGCTTTAATGCTGTTACTATTTTTAAAATATGTTTTTTCAATTGTTCATTACTTCTCTTGTAGTTTATTTCCTTATATCCTTTCCTCTCTGGGCTATTTTTCCCAGTTGGAACACTAAGGCTTATAGAATCATGCTTTTCCAACTAGAGTTGTAGCTTTAATAATAATAATAATAATAATAATAATAATAATGAACATTTTGTAATGTATCTTCATTATTCCTACGTATTCAATCGCTAAACCTAAAATTTTTATGGAAATATTATTTGGCCCATGAAGGTATCGTACAAAGAAATTTCGATAAAACTACACCAAGAGAAAAATAAATAAGAGGAAAGTTAAAGTAGGCGTATCATAAAAACCTGCAGTTGATGACAATGATAATTCATTTTACTATATTATCTTTGAAATTAAAGAACGGTTGAATTTAACCCAATTCTCATGATAAACAATCACAATTACTTTGGCCAATGTTTAATAGAAAAGATCTATAGAAATTACTTATCAATAAAACTTAGACGCATAAAATTCACTTGCCAAATGGAAGCTACTCACGGTGGAAACAATGGTATTCCTACCTTCAGAAAATACAGGAGAGAGAGAGAGAGAGAGAGAGAGAGAGAGAGAGAGAGAGAGAGAGAGAGAGAGAGAGAGAGAGAGAGAGAGAGAGAGAAATATTTTGAAAATGGTGAAACCGAAAACAATATACATATTTAATCTCACGAGGGAGGGAAGAGTGAGGGGAGTACTTCTACGTAGAACAAGTAAAAAAGATTATACATTTTCAGTTGAGAGAGAGAGAGAGAGAGAGAGAGAGAGAGAGAGAGAGAGAGAGAGAGAGAGAGAGATAAATCCAAATCGAAATATATTCACTTCCGGATGAATGATTGAGGGGAAGGAGACAATCGGCTTGTCCCTCTCCCCCTCTCTCTCAAATATCCCCAACAGCACACCAGTCACTTTGCTTATGGAAACTCTCTCTCTCTCTCTCTCTCTCTCTCTCTCCTCTCTCTCTCTCTCTCTCTCTCTCTCTCTCTCGCGAATCCAATCGTCAGTAAAGCACTTTCGCTTCTACCGAGGGAGCTATTTATCATCAAAACCAACACGAATTATCACCCTTTTTGGGGAATAAAATATGCTTTCCTCACACTGCAATGGCGTGACAACAGGTCGTTTCGAGAATGATTTAAGCAGATTCCGGAGTTTCGCCACTATAGTAGATTTTACTTTTTGAATTCCTCCGGGTTGAGGGTTCACCGCAGGCTATAATTGAGGGAAACAGGTGGGAGGATCAAGAGAGGGGGAGAGGGGAGGGGGTGGGGGAAGAGGATGGAATGGCTGATACCTTAAAATAACCTCAAGTGAATTACATTCCTTAGGTGGCATATTCTAAAAAAAAAAATGTCGATAAACCTTACTTTTAGTATTTACATATATTCATGTACCTACTCGCATTGTTGTAACTGTATACGTGCTTATCTAAATAGAACGAAAACATAATTATTTAAATAAATCTATTCCAAGTTTTGTTTGATTCATTGTTTCACTTCTGTTAATGCAATGCCCTCTTAAGACACCTTGAAATTTCCTTTCGTAACTTTGGTACGTAAATGCAATGGTTCGTCTGATATATTTCATAAGAACAAATTCGTAACTTTGGTACTTGAATACGAAGCTTCATTATTTCATAACGATTATAGGGTTTCATGTACCCGCACAGAGAAGCAAGTACACAAAGCGTTCTACCCCACCAAAAACGCGTTCATTCTCTCTCTCTTTCTCTCTCTCTCTCTCTCTAACAGTATTCGAACTTCCATCCAAATCGAGGAGATAAAGACATGAGGGGTTCCGTAAAAATCCAGTGTCTCAGTTGAGTGAATTAGCTACCTAGCTGCAGGGCGTAGCTGGAGAGAGAGAGAGAGAGAGAGAGAGAGAGAGAGAGAGAGAGAGACGTAAAAATCCAGTCTCAGTTTAGTGAATTAGCTATCTAGTTACAGGTCGTAGCTGGGAAGAGAGAGAGAGAGGAGAGAGAGAGAGAGAGAGAGAGAGAGAGAGAGAGAGAGAGAGAGAGAGAGAGAGAGCAGTACTCTTCCAAATCCATAGCCCCATATAATTGAACACAGGAAGGCTTCTATAATTCTAACCTAACCGAGACAATAGTAACAAAAAGCTAATGCATTTGGATGAATACAGAAATACCGATGTATATTTTGTACATTTTCCTGGATATCAAGACTAAATCAATACTTGTCCCCCTTCCCAAAGACATCATAAATAAGACAGGTCCGTATTGAATCTGTCGTTGTGTGAGTACAGATTGTAATTCATTCTACGCGCAATACTCGTTTATTGGGCGAAGGCACTGGATACATACCACAGCTCTGAGCCAATTAACTTGCTGCTTCGCACACCTACACCTGCCCACGCATGTATGAGAACATGCCTAATCCCCCCCCCCCCCCACAAGATATTCCCAATAAGTTTTTTATATAATAAATATAACGTATGTTATATATCGTACTGAGGTGATGAGGTTGAATAATTCCTTTTTTTTTATATTATTTTTCATTTGTTGTTTACTGACATTTTACTTTTATGTGTGAGCAAGCATCCAGACACATGTGCACATATATTTAGTCATTTGGAATGAGACAATCATATATAGAAAACATTCAACTAAAAATTATTTTAGAGCTAATACTAACTTTTAAAAATTATGTTCATATAAAGAAAGAGAAGCATAACAGTATGCATATGTAGGATGACATATCTTTTGATTAAATGTTCTTATTCAGTTATATTTTCTTTATCTAGTTTAGTGTTAAAAACTTTAGTTACAGCAATGCAATTGATTGGCATTGCATTATTTTTTCTTAGCCTTTACATGGACAGATCAATTAACCTTGTCCAAAGCGGGCTCATGTTCATTCATATTACCCTTCATTTCACTCTTATTTCACTAAGACATACCACAAGGGCATATGAATTCCTCTTCAAGTCAGCCTCACCTTAAAAAAAAATAAAAAGAGGGTTGCATCACAACCCTAGTAATATAAAAGATAATGATGGACGGTATCTTCTACATCTACAAAAAAAAAAAAAAAAAAAAAATACAATGTACCCTTAACTCCATCTTAGAAGGTTCTGCATCCTATAAAAAAAAAAAAAAAAAAAAAAAAAAAAAAAAAAAAAAAAAAAAAAAAAAAAAAAAAAAAAAAAAACCTGAATCACCACTTCCCTTTTCAACCTGGTGTGCACCAAACACCACCTGGGTGTTTTGTAGCCGTTGTTTGTTGCATTGACCTTGGTTAAGAGTTGTTATTGAAAAACACAGGAACACTCGAAGTCACGTCTGTCGGCAATTGATATTGCACTGACTTATATCGAAGAGATTATCTGTTTACTGCGATACCGAGTTCCCAATATTTTGATGAATGATGACAAAGTGGCTTGTGGTGACTTTAGCGGTGGTGATTGTACTGTAAATCAAATAAGACATGACGAAGTGATAACACAAAGGACTTTGCTTTCAATTGTCATATTGTTGATAAGCGCAGTGACAGTTATGAAAAAGCGAAAAGATAACGCCCTAATGCCAAGAAAACGGTTAACTTTCTTTTTTTTTTTTAATAGGATTGCAGAAAATGTTAAACAATCCGTTTTTCTGAGTGTTGAAGGGAAGTATTTCTATATATTCATGTTATATATACACTATACAAATACATTAAAAAATATATACAGTATATTACCGACATATTTTAATATATATATATACAGTATATATATATATATATATATATATATATATATATATATATATATATATACTGTATATATATACTGTATATATATACTGTATAT
>NC_090751.1:19442769-19457769 GCF_036898095.1 Palaemon carinicauda | reverse complement strand
TATATATATATTATATATATACACACACACACACACACACACACACAATTATATATATATATATATATATATATATATATATATATATATATATATAAACACTTTAAGAATAACATGATGAATACGGAGTAACATGTACGCAGAAAAAATAAAAATAGTAATACCAGCAACAACAACAAAATAATAATAATAATAATAATAATAATAATAATAATAATAATGAGTGATGGTAGTGAATTAAACTCACCGGGAAGAAAAAAAACTCGGTTGCATCCCCGACATTTTTAAAAAATATTATTTCATTATCAAATCTCCTCTGTTCATTGAAGTGACATCTATTCATATCAGCAAACATCTCACTGATTACCCGATCTTTAGAAACGACTTAATCTCCCCGTGGGTACAAAATTCACGCATCTAATGGATCAGACCGTAAAAAAGACATAACCATTTATTACTTAAAAAGAGAGAGAGAGAAAAAAAAAACAGATCTCGTTCATCCCTCCTTTGAATCTAAATAATTATTGATATTACTTCCTTTACAAGTTTGCTACTATTCACCCCTGAGGCGTTAAGAAATACACAAGGTAATAAACGAGATCTTTCTTTTTTCAGATGTTGCAAGATAACTCTTGCATCCAGATGCACGATGATCGCCCAAAAGGAACATTAACCCGATAAGTCACATGCAAAGTCAGTAAGATCCTCCTGGCGATAATTAAGAGATTGTCTTTAGCCTGTGAGTCCACATGTCGCATCAATTATAAGACTTCAGCAAACACGGGCGTGAACGAGCTACACACCAAGAGTGGTGGGTGGGTAGAAGCAACGTGGGCGGAGGAGGTAAGAATAGATTGTCGGTAAGATACGGTGGGCGGGATCGGTTAAGTGACATAGGATATAAATAGGAGGCATTGAAGCCTAAGAGGGAATAGATATAACAAGATGATGGAGGCAAGCCTAAAATGGGAGAGAAAGAGAGAGATGGTTGATTAGGATTCGATAGCTAACAGATCTGCAGAGCAACCGCATACATTTATATGCAAATAATTACGATTGTTTTAAAAGTCTTAACGAGTCTGGACTAACAACCATTTTGATATACAGTTTACGAATATCCAAATGCAAGTTAGATTGGTGGAAATGACAACAAATTAATGGGATTTTCTTTTATGAACAAGCGCATAGCCTCAGTACCATGGTTTTCCACTGTCTTGGGTTAGAGTTCTCTTGCTTAAGGGTACAGTTAGAATGGTGGAAATGACAAAAAATTAATAGGATTTTCTTTTATGAACAAGCACATAGCCTCAGTACCATGGTTTTCCACTGTCTTGGGTTAGAGTTCTCTTGCTTAACGGTACACTTAGGCACACTTATTTTATCTAAGTTCCCTTCCTCTTGTTTTGTAGTAGTTTTTATAGTTTACAGTATATGGGAAATATTTATTTTAATGTTGTAAATGCTCTTAAAATATTTCATTTTTCCTAGTTTCCTTTCCTCACTGGGCTATTCTCCCTGTTAGGGTCCTTGGGCTTATAGTTTCCTGCTTTTCTAACTAGGGTTGTAGATTAGCAAGTAATAATAATAATAATAATAATAATAATAATAATAATAATTATAATAATAATAAATCGTATATGAATGGATACATAAAGCGATTAAAATACAAAGAAAAAAAATCTAGGTTGAATGAATCATAAGGGGAATGTGCAGAATATATTATTGAAAAAAACAAACAAACATAAAGATGCAGGTTGAATGAATCATGAGAAAGAGGTATGCGTAGAATCTAATAAAAAACACAAAGATGCAGGTTGAATGAATTATAAGAAAGAGGAATATGCAGAATCTAATTCTCAAAAACACAACAAAACATAAAAATTAAGGTTGAAAGAATCAAAAGAAAAAGAAATGTGCAGAATCTAATTAAGAAAAAACAAAGCATAAAGATGCAGGTTGAATGAATCCTGAGAAAGAGGAATGTGCAGAATCTAATTAAAAAAAAAAAAAAAAAAAAAGCATAAAGATGCAGGTTGAATGAATCCTGAGAAAAAGGAATGTGCAGAATCTAATTAAAAAAAAAAAAACAAAGTATAAAGTTGCAGGTTGAATGAATCCTGAGAAAAAGGAATGTGCAGAATCTAATTAAAAAAAACAACAAAGTATAAAGTTGCAGGTTGAATGAATCCTGAGAAAAAGGAATGTGCAGAATCTAATTAAAAAAAAAAAGCATAAAGATGCAGATTGAATGAATCCTGAGAAAGAGGAATGTGCAGAATCTAATTAAAAAAGAAACAAAGCATAAAGATGCAGGTTGAATGAATCCTGAGAAAAAGGAATGTACAGAATCTAATTAAAAAAAACAAAGCATAAAGATGCAGGTTGAATGAATCCTGAGAAAGACGAATGTGCAGAATCTTCCATTCTTAATATGAACAAGAACACCCAAATATATTCCAAAACAAACAGGCTTCCAGCCCAGCCATCAACGATATTGAAAGGTGCTGCGCCGTAAATCGACTATGCCAATAACTTTTCAGCGCTCGATTCTGTGATAGAATTCCCCGCCTGGTGCCTGGCTTCATATCCTGATATCGAAGCCATGGGTACAGGTGCAACCCATGGGGAGAGAGAGAGAGAGAGAGAGAGAGAGAGAGAGAGAGAGAGAGAGAGAGAGAGAGAGAGAGAAAAAAAAAAAAAAAAAAAAAAAAAAAAAAAAAAAGTTCCGTATGAGGGATAGCTTTGGGCATTCTAGTTTTTTTTTTATTTTTTTTTTTGGGGGGGGGGAAACGGATATTAGTTTTACTTTTTTTATCGCTAGCAAAAAAATCCACCATATACTCTATTGATGGATACTAGTAATTATACCCTATTATTATTATTATTATTATTATTATCATCATCATTATTATTACTGGACCAAAAAAAGAAATGTTCCGTATGAGGGATAGCTTTGGGCATTCTAGGTTTTTTTTTTTCTTTTTTTTTTTTTTGAGAGAGAGGGAAAACGGATATTAGTTTTACTTCTTTTATCGCTAGCAAAAAATCCACCATATACTCTATTGATGGATACTAGTAATTCTACCCTATTATTATTATCATCATCATCATTATTACTATTATAAGCTAAGCTACAACCCTAGTTGGGAAAGCAGGATGCTATAAGCCCAAGAGTTCCAACAGGGGAAAATAGCAGAAAAACGTATCATAGGTAACAATAATATAAATATATTCAATTATATAAAAGATATTAGTAACTCTACTCTAAAGTACATAAAAAAGCATCACAATCAACAAAAATATAAATTCAATTATATGAAGGAATGAATAAACAATCTAATAACCAAAAATAAATATTTCAGCCCCATTATATGAAGGAATGAATAAGCAATCTAATAACCAAAAATAAATATTTCAGCCCAATTATATGAAGGAATGAATAAACAATCTAATAACCAAAAATAAATATTTCAGCCCAATTATATGAAGGAATGAATAAACAATCTAATAACTAAAAATAAATATTTCAACCCAATTATATGAAGGAATGAATAAGCAATCTAATAACCAAAAATAAATATTTCAGCCCCGTATCCTTCCCTGTCAAAACAACAGCAAGACACAGCAACACCCTTGTTCAGTGAAGAAGACAAAAAAATCCCCAACCAGTAAACAACAGCCTCTGATACGCACACAGGTACCACTTAAAAGGAGCTGTTTCATTTCACACTCGGCTTAAGTCTTAAAAAACTGTGAAGCCCGACTAAACGTCATTAACATCCAGACAGGTAGAGGAGACATCGAGACTTCAGGTTGACTTCACAGGGGGGGACCTTCGGCGTCGTGTTCACTCAGAGGAATGGCCAAGACACAGATCAATAAAGGCCCTTTCTCTCAAGATGAAAACACAAGAGGAAGATGGTCCACACAAATAATTATTGACTGACTGATTGATACTTTAAAATATGCTTGATTAGTATGGATATCAAAGTCTGTTTTCGTATTTCTTTTTTTTTCACTGTACCCAGTATGATTCTATTGGAGATACCTGTTTTATGATATATATAAATATTCTTTTACACCTTACAGTTGTTGGGAGAGTTGGTTGAAAAGGATTGTAACTTGGGAGAGTTGGTTGAAAAGAATTGTAACTCTTGTGTTGGAGACCTATTGTGTGCTTTGTATTTATTACTAGGGTTGATTTTTAAGTATTTTGTATTAATCTTATTGCAAGAAAAATTTACCTAAATCTCTGTCTACAAGGGCTTTGTCAAATATATTATAGCACATGATATAAATTTTATCAAAACCCTTGTAGACAAAGCTCTAGGTGTAGTTTTTCTTGCAATTACACTAATATAAAATAAATAAAAATCAACCCTACTAATAAATATAAAGTACCCAATACGTCTTTAAAACAAGAGTTACAATGCTTTTAAGCCAACTTTCCCAACAACAATAAAGCATAAAAGAATATTTGTATATAAAAATAGGTTAATTGAATCATACCAGATACAGTGAAAAAAAAATATAAAAAAAAAAATATAAAATAGGCAATTAATACCCAAAGATCAAGTCAAGCAACTAGTTTCAAAAGACTACACTTCTATACTAAAGAAAGCGAACAAGGAAGGTAATCAAACAGAAACCATAATTACTACTTGTCATGGCAGTAGGGGGACAGGAACAGGAAAACCTATACCCCATATAACCTGTTCCAGACAGGAATTATGAACCGTTTTATAATCATTATTAAAACACCTATTATGCCAATTTGTTCCATAACTTTTTCTAGGAGCATTAATATAAGGGGTTTTTATAAGAAATAATCATTATTAAAACACCTATTATATCAATTTGTTGCGTAACTTTTACTAGGATAGGTCATATAGAGGGCTTGTATAAGTAAGAGCAGATGGAAATTTTTAGCTTGAATTAAATACATTAAAGAATGCTTTGAATTAACACATTAAATTGTCATACAATCTCACCTATAAAAAAACGAGTTACTCTATCTGTTCTTCATCGATGAAAAATATTCAGCCTCTACACGCAAAGTATGAAATACAAATTTCGATAAAACAAAAACCGAGTCTGAAGAACTTAACAAAATTATATTTTCCCACATAATAAACACATAACGTGAAAAAAAAATAGTTTTAAAGCTGAATATATATTTCTTTACAGAGGGAAATATGATAATTGATCTACAGTAACTTTAAAAGGAGAGATTTTGTGAATTTTATTCTAATTTTCACTATCAAGGAATAATTTTACTATAATTTTCACTATCAAGAAATAATTTCATTATAACTTTCACTATCAAGGAATAATCTTACTCTAATTTTCACCTATCAAGTTATAATTTTACTTTAATTTTCACTATCAAGGAATAATTTTACTATAATTTTCACTATCAAGAAATAATTTCATTATAACTTTCACTATCAAGGAATAATCTTACTCTAATTTTCACCTATCAAGTTATAATTTTACTTTAATTTTCACTATCAAGGAATAATTTTACTATAATTTTCACTATCAAGAAATAATTTCATTATAACTTTCACTATCAAGGAATAATCTTACTCTAATTTTCACCTATCAAGTTATAATTTTACTTTAATTTTCACTATCAAGGAATAATTTTACTCTCACCTCTTCTTTCAAAGTAAGAATGATTTCCCGGGGACAATTCACCGTAACCTATATCCATCCAGATATTCCACAGCGAAATGACCAGAAAACTTCGTAAAACTAAATTATTTGTGAGCTAGGACAATACGTTGCCGATTACCTGTGAAATTACGACGCCATCTTTCTATATTGAGATCGGCAATTCTTAGGTAAAATAACATTTTAAAAGATTCAGTATAAGGGGAATCTTAGTAGTTTACAAAACTTAATAAAAGGAGGGACTCTTGAAAGAAACGCCAAATGTTTGTAGAGATCACAAGGTAATCCATAATTAAGAGCAGCAGTAGTAATAAAAATAGTAATGATAATGATGATTTATTGCCGTTGTTGTTGTTGAATAACTGAACGCAAAGCAACTTCCCTCTTATCTGTTCTACTTAATTCCACCAATTTAATAAATAATTCGATGCCAGTCGTCCACTACCCTTCATTAACATGAATTTCATATAAACTAACAATATGAGATTTTATATATATATATATATATATATATATATATATATATATATATATATATATATATATATACATTAATTAATAATCTTATTTTGTATTTAACTGCAAATATGTTGGTTTTGTTTTGCTCTCGTTTCGCCAATAAATATTGTTTTCAATTATTCCCTTTGAAATCGACATTCTATTTACTGAAGGGTAGCAAGCAAGTTGGATAATTTTCCGACTTATCCCTTTATGAATCAGCAAGCATTGATAAAGACAGAGGAGACCTATTGACAAATAACAGAAAAAATATATATTCAATCTTAATACTGATATGATACACAAAGTAACAATAACCACGAAAACAAAAACGATTTCATTGGTCGTTTGCACAACAGGCCACACGTAGTATGAGCAATCAGCTCGTATTGTCGAGAGCCTCAAAAATTGTTATGTTTGCACATGAACTCCAACCTTCCCTTCTTTAGGCGCTTTTGTTTAATCTGTTTTCATCCGGGAGAGACCAATCAACCGAGTCACAATTTCCAACTTTGATGTCAAATGCCGAATTTCAAAGACAATATTCATTACCAAAATGTGGAAAGAATTGTGATATAAAATTGCGATGAATCTTGTACTGACTTCATAATTTCTCCTTTGAAATATGATCTATGCGAACTTACTTCAACCTATGTGTATTGGTGATCTGTGAGAACTTACTTCAAGCTATGTGTATTGGTGCGGACATGCGCGCGCACGCGTGGACATAGCAGCATTTAGTACATTACCAAGTAACTTTCCATTTCCATGAGACAAATTAACAAATTCTAAATATGTTTTAAGATCAACATAAATTTAACATATATAACAGGCTAATATATAGCCGTTATTAAATCAATATGGTGATATGAAAAACGACACGCAATAGAATACCAATAAGAGAAATTGTTATATTCATTCAAAATAACAGAAGTTTGAAGATAAATATAAAACTCGTTGTCAACTCTTACGGTTAAAACTACAAACAAATACGCCGTGGAGTCCTGCAAAAGAATAAGATACGCCAACATATCACCCTTAACGCAGTCTATGACAACAACTTTTTTTTTTTCAAAGTGAAATTTCAAGCAACTTTAATAGAGGTGGTTCACCTACGACCAGAGGGGCTGCTGCGCGAGTCGAAACTGTATGTGCTAAACCCGTAGAGTTTTGACTTCATAGCAATCTCACTCCGATTCGTTTCACTATTTTGATAAATCGACTTCCCGCTTCTATGATGCTTGACAAGTTTACAGAGATATCTAAATATAGCAAAGCATGATGAATGTGGGCAGAGTAATATGAGAGAGAAATTATGAGTCCTAAGAAGTTTTGGGTGATATAAGAAAGGAAAAAATGTAAAAAAAATATTAGAGAAAATATTGAAATAATTTACACTCAAACCACATATCTTCAAGGAATATCACATTTCAATATGAAACAAAGGCATATTTCTATAAAAAAAACATATAAAGAATCTCACCTTCGTTAGCTGCGACTAATCCCAGGATGAAAATAAGCAGGTATGCGTCCATATTGCTCCAACTTTTTATTTAAAACAGCTCTTCCTCTTACTGCTTCCACGTTTCAAAAAAGTCGCTTGAAGTTTCCTTCAAGTTCAACCATCGTAACACAAAGGAAAACACTTTTTTACATACATATATTTTTTCCAAAGAACAATATACATAAAAGACCTTAATAAAACAGACCCACTAGTTTACAAAGTTCAATAATATTTCGAGTTCAGATCATATCATTCAAGAATTATCGCTTCGAGTCGTATGAAAGTTCTCACAACCATTGGAGCATCACCGCGGCGGACCCAGAGCATCCTCACACGACGGTGTCTGGCCTTACACTGAGAGAGAGAGAATCGTTTGAGTGTGTGTCGAGTCTGTCGACTGTCGGGACTGAGAGACTCCGTTTTCCTAAAATCCTCTTCTCTTCCCTTATGGCACCCCTCCCCCTATCCCATCTCACCTTCCTTATTCTCCCGGCACTAAAATCCCCCTGATCAAGTAATCTAAACACTTAGGTTAAAAAAAAATCACTAGAATTATATCTATTTCAGAATTATTTATTCAATATATCTTTTTTTTAGCTTCGAATAAATAGATGCCAACTTACTTCAAAGTTGCACCAGACACACCACTCAAAATATTCTCCCCCTTGACCTTGAAAACAGCGACAGACATAAGAATTGGTCTTTTTGGCGAAACACTTGGATGATTTGTGGGCGGGGTCGTAGCCATGGGCGGAGTTAATTTCAAGTCGCGGGCGGGGCGAGAACAGTAGCACCAAAGCGTGTCGATTAAACAGAACGTAACACGTAATCTCTACAAATTAACTTTTCGCAGACGGAGGCCTTTTTTAAAAGTAATATCCTTGAAATTAAATAAAAATCTAATTTCTAAGTCTCCCATGGTGTTAAGAATTTTCATAATTCCACGACCGCTAATTGAATTAGTCACGAAAATTATTTTTCCTGAACGTAATAATGAGTGAACAAAACCAAAACGTGGACAGTTTATAAAATTTATTTATACAAAAGATACAGATGTACACATACTGCTTTAATTATTAATTACTTCATACAAATAAACAAATAACGGAAGCAGTATTAATAAGAAATAGTAAAAGAAAATAAAAATCTAATGAAAGAAACATTACCAAACAACGCAGAAAAGAGAAATCTTTACTAATAAGAAACTCCCAAATTCGTAATGTTACTGAAGACAAACATTGCAAAGTCAATCTTAATAACATAAAAAGAAACATTGAAAAGGAAATATTACAAATAAGAAATTCATGAAAAAAATATCTTAATAACGAAGAATATTGAAAAAAATAGTAATTTTTCTAAAACTACAGAAAAAAAGGCTACTTCAACAAAATTGCAATTAAATATAATAAAAACCTAAGTTTTAAAAGGGAATATTACAAATAAGAAATTAAAAAAAAAAATCTTAACGGGAAATATAAAAAAAAAATTTCTAAACCTACAAAAAAAAAAAAAAAAAAAAGAAAAAAAAAAAAAAAAAAAAACTGCAAATAAAGTAGAATAAAAACCTAAGCACATAAACTTCTATAACACGAAGCCATCGTTAACCCCCGGGATGCCTGTGGCGTACCTGTACATATCTCAAAGTCTTCTCATCACAATTTTGTGGCTCCAACGTGACATCAGGTCTTTAAAGAAGCGGGAAAAATGGAAGCGTAAGTAATGAAGGTTTTGACACATGACTCGAAAACATTTCATTTATCGCTTCACGTTTTGTTCAGGGATAGTAGAATCTGATTGCAGCATTCGATTCACAACGACAAAAACAACAAAAATACTACTACTACTACTACTACTACTACTACTAATAATAATAATAATAAGAATAATGACCTTATTTTCCTATTATCAATGATGTTTATATGAAAATCAGATACTTTCGATAAATAATAATAATAATAATAATAATAATAATAATAATAATAAGAAGAAGAAGAAGAAGAAGAAGAAGAAGAAGAAGAAGAAGAAGAAGAAGAAGAAGAAGAAGAAGAAGAAGAAGAAGAAAAATATTCTACTATCAATAAAGCTTACATGAAAACAGCTACCTTCAATAATAATAATAATAATAATAATAATAATATATTGTGTTTCACCCAGCTCTGATGCTACAAACACACGTACATACGGGGGGGGGGGGGCACAATGTACAGTATAGAAAAACCGAAAAAGGCGGTAACTTAAGAAAGTCTCTAAAAATTTAGTCTTTGCAAACAATCTTGATATGACCATCTTTTATTCACAACATTCCATAAAAAAAATAGCAGCCCCCTTATTCTTTCTACACATACATAATATATATATATATATATATATATATATATATATATATATATATATATATATATATATATATATATATATATATATATATACACACACATATATACATATGTATATACACAAACATAAATATATATATATATATATATATATATATATATATATATATATATATATATATATATATATATATACATATATATATGTGCGTGTGTGTGTTTGTGTGCGTGTGTGTTTACTTCACACTTATCCAAGTCATATTACAATAGAATAGTAAAACTTGATATTCCAAGTGTACCCTCAGTATTCAGCATACATAGATTTTGTCGACGTTTCACAAGAATAGCGATAGAGCTTAAAAATTCTCTACAGTTTGATGAACTTCGACAGATGTTTACTACAACTTATTGATCTTTGAATCTAATCAATTAGCCTTGGATTTTTAGGGCAATTTTTATCGAGAGCATCGTAGACAAGATAGTGAAGCTGCGTAGTAACAAGTCTTTTTTTTTTTTTTTTTTTTTAAAGCTGAATGTCTGAATACTAAACCCACTCCCCGGTGCACTTTTACTTGCTAGGCTTGTCATTTTGATCAACAATTTAAGAATCCTTGTCAATTCCTACAAGAGTCCTATATGGTCATCTTCTTGAACATTCTTTCATACCCTACAAGGTCAAAGCCCTGTTTATACCTTAGCATCCTTAAAACTACTACTGTTATCTAGATTGCAGATCCTATACTAATGTCTAGGAGACTTTGCCACTTCATCATATACAAATGATTACTTTTTTTACAGATGTCCAATCTTTCAATAAGGTGTTTTATTGAAAAAAAAAAAGCAACATCCCATAAGCATTAATCAGAACTTTTGTAAATTTACTTTTGTAAATTTGTAACGGTTCATTTCTCCTTGTTAACCTTTCTCAAGCATTTATCCCCTTTTGGTGATTTTAACAACTGGTTAAGTCAATTCAGAATGCAAGCACAATAAGTTTGTTTATCCATATTTCAACAAGCAACGTCTAGGCAATGTGGCAAGGTCTTTCGAACTGGAATGGAAGCGTCCGTTGCTTGTACGGCATCCATAAACCAGTTTCACCTCAAAATAATTGTTTTTAGTCAGGACCAACACGAGCCAATTCGTATTGACAGATCAGTACGTGGTGGAACTATGCTAATGAAAGTTGTTTTCACGATTGGAGTTAATACAACAAAGTTTAATGGCAGCAAGTTCATTTCTTTTGTGGTAACAACATTGTTCCTCTATTAAATTAAGTTTTAAATCTGGTAATTTGGATGCACATTATAAACGAAAATGCATTAATCAAGATAGGTAAATCCTATGCAATTACAGTATTATATTCATAAATATAACATGCGTAAATAAAAGAAAGTGATTTTCAACTTTGTATGAGGATAAACAAAATCTTACAGTCAATAAAATTGATATTCAGCCAACGAATTCCAGCATATGTGACCAAGACCGGGCAGCACCGAGTTGCATTCGGTACAGTACACGGGTTCGCAGTAACCCCCATCAGGAGTGCAGCTGTTCCCTGTTACCTAGTCTGGAAGAATATGCAAAACCATGAGACATGCAAGCGACGCATTCAAATGGTGGCGGCGCGCGGTCGGAAAAGGAGGGAGGGGGAGAAGGAGGAATAATAATCCCTGAAAAAGAAAGGTGGGCCAAAGTGACATAAGGGGTTTAAGGGTGGGAGGAGATGGGGAGGGGGGGCGTCTCCCTGGCGTCATCTAGGGTCTGTTCTTTTATGCGAGAATTCCGTCTCCAGTCTTCCATATGGGAGCCTTTCATTCTAGCCAATTCTATTTATGAGAAAGAGTCCCGTAAATTAAAGGTCAGACTCGGAATCAAAGTGATACTTGAATGATTTGCATACTTTTCAAGAGAGAGAGAGAGAGAGAGAGAGAGAGAGAGAGAGAGAGAGAGAGAGAGAGAGAGAGAGAGAGAGAGAGAGAGAGGGAGAGAGAGACACTCCCTTAAAAACTTTGAAGTAAGAATTCCAAGAAAGAATCGTGATATCTAATATATTTTAATAAATTCCCAAATTCTTCTTCTAATTCTGCTGTTGCCATACCTCATCCCTCACGAGATATTTTCTGCCAGACCTGTCAAACTTGGTGTAGGCCGAGTGAATTATTTGTTTGTCAATATAACAAATGAGAAAATCGTAACGAAAATATTATAATTAACTTTCGTGCCTCATTTAAACATTGAAATTAAAGATAGCTGAGACTCAATAATTCAAGTTTCTTAGAGGGTATGAATTCATAAGAACATGATACTAATTCATGGTCTAGCATTGTCAGATTACCTCTCTCTCTCTCTCTCTCTCTCTCTCTCTCTCTCTCTCTCTCTCTCTCTCTCTCTCTCTCTCTCTCTCTCTCTCTAATTTAAGTTTCTTAAAGGGTATGAATTCATGAGAACATGAAGCGAGATGTTTATTTTTTTACTAATTCATGCTCAGGCATTAACAGATTCTCTCTCTCTCTCTCTCTCTCTCTCTCTCTCTCTCTCTCTCTCTCTCTCTCTCTCTCTCCTCACGACCCAACCCTCACCCAAACGGTGGAGTCGGAAAGGAAAGGATATGACACGGGCGTTTTCTATGAAATCCTGTGATTCCTTTCCTGGTTGTTAGCTGAAAGTTGTGAAGCGCTCCTGAAGATAGGTGGGTGAAAGGGAAATAACAGACGTGTGTTAGAACGCATATCAATTTGAAATAAGGAAGGCTGTAATGTATGTGCAGCAAGCAACACATAAATCAAGAAGTATGCCATGTTTTATTTTTCACTGTAACCGCCATCGGACCCAACTCCAAAAAGCCGCAGAATGTAACAGACTAATCTAGATTATATTATGGTACCTTTATTATATTATATCTTTTCATGCCAATGTCAACCATATCGACAAAGGCCATTGAATATAAACATCCAATTGTCCCCTTTATGCGACCCCTTGGGGGCATATAAATACTTGTGTTGTCTAAATAGCGTATTAATGCCTCCTCAACTTCCGTCACAAGGCCTCGATGAGGTAATCTTAACCCCAAGGGGATGAAAACAGTCATACAATTCTCTCTCTCTCTCTCTCTCTCTCTCTCTCTCTCTCTCTCTCTCTCTCTCTCTCTCTCTCTCTCTCTCTCTCTCTCTCCAGGGTTCTTAGCATTATCAGAGTCACTATTTCAACCTCTGACAAAGTCATGCTTCTAGCAAGTCTGTCTCCACAAGCATTCAAATACCGGGGTGTCAATCATAAACACAAACATCCCATTGTTTGGTTAGGCACCAGACGAACTCAAGGGGTGTGTCGGAGACATTTCCTGACAAGGGACTGGTGACGGCCTGTGACACGAAGCTGATATGATCCCATGGTAGAAGAATTCGAACATTACAATCACAAACATCAATTTACCATCACAATCATCATTTAATGATGTGTCTTACCTGGAAGGGGCAATGAGTCAGGATTGTTTTGTTCATTGGTCGAAAGAAGCAGCCGAAGACTTGGTGGCCTTGAGTACAAAGCGTATGCGCTTTTTACTCGAGTAAATTTTTTTAGGGGGTGGGGGTGGTAGGGGGGTTAAAGACCCAGTGGAACCCTACCCAAAACAGGCCTGGTCCCGGAAGAGAGGTGAGTTAAAGGATTTCATCTCTTATATAATAACTTACTATTGCCTGCTTAGTTATATAACTACCTACTCTTGCTTACTAGCAAGCCCGGTTTTATGATTCAAGAAATACTGATAGTGACAGATAAATCGACATTGATGGATTGATAAGTGTAAACTGACGTCACAATGACTATGAAAATAAAAATAAATATATATTCACTATAAAAAGATCCTTTACTGGTTGCTTGTTTCTTTACAATAATTTATATTTGTTCCTGTGCTTATTACACAATTACAAATCAATTTGAAAAAGCTATAATCTACCTTGTGTTTCCTCGGATACAAACATGTCAGTAATTAAAAACCAAAGTATATATATACAGTAGACATCTCTCAGCTGTACTTGACAACGCACTGCCCACTTTACCAAACGTTATAACCCATCTCAAGTTTAGTTTCAACACAATAGCTGGGCATACTCAAGCCTTTTTTTTTTTTTTTTTTTAACACACATATTTGTAAAAAAAAAATGGTTTGCATAATGGCTTCTTAATACATGTAATAGGAAACGGTTTCTGAACTTGTTCTTTTAGGTTATGAATATACCTTGGGTAGTTTATGTTGCTGCTTATTTGATTACTATAAATGATTGAGTGTGTGCATGCTTTTAATAACTTACAGTCATATAAACATATACTGTATATGCCAAAAGTCCACTGTCCACAGTCTTGGGGTAGAGTTCTCTTCCTCTTGTTTTTTTTTTCTAAAGATTTTACAGTTTATATGAGAGATTCATTTTAATGTTGTTACTGTTCTTAAAATGTTTTATTTATTTCCTCATTTCCTTTCTCCACAGGGCTATTTTCCCGGTTGAAGCCCTTGGGCATATAACATTCTGCTTTTCCAATTAGGGTTGTAGCTTAGCAAGTAATAATAATAATAATAATAATAATAATAATAATAATAATAATAATAATAATAAGCTTGTACTTGTCATCTTTAAATACTATTATAAGAAAAAGCTGATTTTGCGCCCTGGTCGAGTCAACTCTAGAAGATTCCACTTTTACATGTTTAATTTGCAATATCTAACAACAGCAATAGCTCTGATGTGATAAACTTCACAATACCATTACAAAAGTTAATTCACAGATATATTATGAGATCAATCTAGTAAGAACTGTTGACTTTGGAAGACCTTATGAGAAACCTAAAATTGGTAAATTTATCTTAATACATTTTTAAATAAGCAATTTTTTATGTCAACATGGACAACAATAACAGATCTGAGGAGTTAAAATTTCAAGATCAAAACAATATTTTTATTCGCCTCTTATTCCTCACACAAAAGT
>NC_090751.1:19425269-19437769 GCF_036898095.1 Palaemon carinicauda | reverse complement strand
ATCCATACGTGCGTATAATAACTGTCACGTAATCATTAGCACTAATTAATTCTAATAATGCTTTACCAGATGTGCATATCAGTACTGGTGATATGATGCTTAATGAAATTATGCCTAAATATTTTGAGAACTACTACTACTACTACTACTACTACTACTACTACTACTACTACTACTACTACTACTACTTATTTGTGACAGCAGACGAATTAGGGTGGATTTCTCCAAATTTGCTGTCTACCAATCAATTAATTTTATAAAATGTTTTACACAACTGCTATCGTAAGAAAAATCACAATCGCAAGTAAAAAGAAAAATAATACTATTAAGGACAAATGAAATCTCTCTCTGCCCTTTTACTCCCTACAGCCTTAAAAATCCACCCTCTCCACCCACCCACTCTACGGGCTGAAAAGCAACCCTCTCCCACCCACTCTGCGGGCGTGAAAATCCCCCTTCTCCACCCCACACACGTCGCGAAATTACAAGGGCCATAATATATGGGTTATCGGCAAAGGCGGCTCCATTATCTATCTCTTCCTTCACGGCAGCTGACTTCATGAGTCAGTTTCTCAGGGGATGGGTGAGAAAGGGTCGTTTGTTTATTGAATTCAACCTCTCCATAAGCTTTCTTCTTCAACCTCGTCGCCCTCGGTCGCTTCTTTGCTCATTTTTGGTGCATTGCTTTGTCTTTCTTTCTGGAGAATGTTTATATAAGCAACTGTACAGTATGCTTTTTTGTCTTCTTTGTATTGCAGTATATGCTTGCATCATGAGTATATGTTGATATCAGCAAATATACAGTATACTTTTTTGTCTTCTTTGTACTGCAGTATATGCTTGTATCATGAGGATATGTTGATATAAACAAATGTACAGTATGCTTTTTTTGTCTTCTTTGTATTGCAATATATGCTTGCATCATGCGTATATGTTGACATAAGCAAATGTACAGTATACTTTTCTGTCTTCTTTGTATTGCAGTATATGCTTGCATCATGAGAATATGTTGATATAAGCAAATGTACAGTACGCGTTTTTGTCTTCTTTGTATTGCAGTATATTCTTGCATCATGAGGATATGTTGATATAAGCAACTGTACATTATGCTTTTTTGTCTTCTTTGTATTGCAGTATATGTTTGCATCATGAGGATATGTTGATATAAGCAAATGTACAGTATGCTTTTTTTGTCTTCTTTATTTTGCAGTATATGCTTGCATCATGAGGATATGTTGATATAAGCAAATGTACAGTATGCTTTTTTGTCTTCTTTGTTTTGCAGTATATGCTTGCATCATGAAGATATGTTGATATAAGCAACTGTACAATATGCGTTTTTGTCTTCTTTGTTTTGCAGTATATGCTTGCATCATGAGGATATGTTGATATAAGCAAATGTACACTATGCTTTTTTGTCTTCTTTGCATTGCAGTATATAGTTGCATCAGGAGGATATGTATACACAAATCTACTTTTTTGTGCTTTCAAGTAGATGTTTCGAATATGTTGTATTTAATTAAACGTAACGTGATTTTTTTAGATGAATTTTTTGTTCTTTCTTTGTGACAAATAGTTGAAAAATGTTGATATATGCAAAAGCAAACATACGATGATGTTTAGTGACAAATGTTAGGAGCATGTTGATATATAAAAGACAGTATTAACAAATGTAAGGCGGTCTTCCTTTTATATCATTCTGGTATATAGAAGTTTTCGTTGACTTGTCTTCTTTGCAATACAATGCATACGAAAATCATGTATGCAACAATGAACGTTTTCTTTTTTACGTTTTCTTTATACTTTTTTTTTGGGGGGGGGGGTATAAGCTTGGAGCACATCAAGAGACGAAATATAACACACGCATATGTACGTTGATTTCCTATTCTTTTCAACAAAATCTTGCGCAACGTCGAACTTCAAAGTACAAAAAATAGCATACATATGTTGCATTATCGTTCTCAGACACAAAAGCATGAAGGAAGAGAACAAACTATAATTTGCACCTCTTTATGGCAACACTTGGCGCATGATCACGTAAAATCATACGCCAATTTGACTTTTGTGATAAATGCTTGGAACATGCAACGATATAAAGCATAACATACTATAAACTTTGGCTTGTCCTATCTTAGGAAATCCCAAAGCGTGGTGAGATTTACGTATTGCCTCAATACTTACCACAAAACCTAAAAATACATGCGTCGTAAAGTTGCAAATATTTAGAACATTATAAATCCATACATACGTAAACTACTGTAATCATAACTACTATGCAAATATAAACATATATAGTATACATTGAATAAAACAGTATAAAAAACACTAAAAGAATAAATACGAATACCTGGAGAAAAAAAACAACACTGAAAATTGGGACAAAGGATGGATCCGAAAAATACCAGCACTCATAGACTACAGAAAAATGTTTTATCGTACCTTAATTGTGCCCATCTTTCAGCATCTCCTTAAAGACAAAAAATATGGCACCAGGGACATTACCTGAAAGGAAAGAAAAACAAATTCTAGAAAGATCTATCAACGTTGTTCTGAATTATAATAATCTTATTATGTATTTTTTGTCTATATCATTCATCTGTAAACAATTTTATAGCTATATTGGGGGAAACTATTATGGTTATTTTTATACATGAAACTTCTTTGGATCAGATTAGTAATGTTCAAAGAGAAAGGTAGCATATACATATGGGGACAACAGTTATTGTATCCCTGGGTTGCGTTACAATCTACATTGATTTGCAAATATATCAGTAAAATTGAACGTACAAATATATGCAACCATTCAAATACTAACGTATATTACATGTCCCAGTCAACTTCACAACATTTTAAAGTAAAAAATGTAGTAACGTAACTAGCACTGGTACTTAATCACAAGTGATAAAATAACTTGGAAAATTCACAGTAAATAGCATCCCTTATTTCAGCTGATAAAGTAGACCAATCATTAAAAATGCTACAAATGTTCAGATACGCAACAATCTGTAGATTTACTAACTCAGCTCCATTAGATTTGGGGAAGTGAAGAAAACAGGTTACTAATGCAATTCAGATACTGATAGGAACCAGTTTTACTTATATATACACTCGACATTCTTTAGGAATTACTAGGATGCTCTTTTCCAGGTTAGACTTCCTATGTTTTTAACTGGTCTTCGAGTTTCAATGATTACATACATATGCATACAATTATATATATATATATATATATATATATATATATATATATATATATATATATATATATATATATATATGTATATATATATATATATATATATATATATATATATATATACATATATATATATATATATATATATATATATATATATATATATATATATATATATTGTATATACAGTATACACGCATATATATGTACAAATACAAACATATTTGTGTATATGCAAAAGAACCATAGGGAAATGAAAATATAAGAGTGAGTCCTGACTAGTTTCGTCTTGCTTCTTCAAGAGGACTAATCTATTGAGAGAGACAGAGACGTTTACGTTATATATGGTAAAGTGAAAGTACGAATTTACATACAGATACTTTTTGAACAAAATGTAATATATAAATACATATGTATATATATATATATATATATATATATATATATATATATATATATATATATATATATATATATATATATATGCATGTGTATTATCATAAGTTTTCCCCCTTCTAGCGATAGGACTAGATGAGATATAAAACCTTATGGTTTCTTAGCACGCCTCTTGGAATGCGTTTTCTAGCCCCACGTCGTTCTTGGTGCCAGATGAAACCACCTATCCATTTACAGGTGGGTGATATGGTTAGCTGCAGGGTAGAAGTATCTAGTAAACGTGAACCGAATGCTGCATCACTGCATCACACCACCTTTGGCTGATTACATAATTGCCATGCCGCATGTCAACCAATCACTGATTATTATTATCATTATTATTATTTTTTTTTTTCTTTTTGCAAGCTGGTTCCGGTCTGTATTTGGAAATGTAACCAACAAATAATACCATTTCTGGAAACGCTAATATCGTCTCAATTTTAGACTTTGGCGGCCAGTGGTGTTGGAGGCGAGCCTCGAGCAGGACGATGGTAAGTTTATACACGGGGTTCATTACCAGTAATTCACTGCTGTCACACACAACAACAATTGATATGTGAATACATATATTACTTTATAGCATACACATATATTTATGAAAGTATACATGTAAGCATGTACGAAAGCATAAAGAACCGCAACGTAGACTGTTCTCAATTCAGCAAACCAAAAGGAAACATAGGAAATCCTTGATGCGTTATGAATAAAAAACTGGAATTCTTTGCAAGCACACAAGCGTGAGTTTATTACTCGACAGAACATCCTGAAATTGGCAAAAAACATTGTAGTTGAAAGCCAAGTTGCGGAAGTGTGAAGGAAGAAAAACTGAAACGAGCGAGCCCTATTCTTCAGCGCAAGAAAGGAAAAAGATTTGGAAAAATTTATATGAAAATTTCGAAGGAATATTTTTATGATATTGAATGAAAGATTGACTTGAAAATTTTTAAATGGAGCATCAAATGAATTTTGTTATTGCAAAGTAAGTTTATGGAATAAAACTAATCAATAAATCAAAATAGCTGGTAGTCAATAATCTATATATTACTGACTCAATAACTAAATTTGTATTAGCTTACATAATCATAGGCAAACAATTAAAGTGCTAGTTATTGTGTAAGGGGAATATGTGTTGTAAATAAAAATTTCTTCTTTTAAAGGGGTGGCGCCAGAGGGTGAAGCCTTGCCTTTATTGGGATTCTCAAGGGCTTAGAATGCACGGACGGAAGCACATACGCACATTTATCTATATATACATATATACATATATATATATATATATATATATATATATATATATATATATATATATATAAATATACATATATATAAATATATATATATATATATTGTATGTATATATATATATATATATATATATATATATATATATATATATATATATATATATATATATATGCACACACACACATGTATATATATCTATATATATGTGTGTGTGCGTGTGTGTGTGAGTGTGTATGTGTATGTGTATGTGTGTGTCGCTTGCGTGGATGCATGCGTAAATCTTACAACTACAGCGGATCTTTCTATCTTCAGACATTGCCAATAATCGTGCCAAAGCCGAAAACTATGAGTATTACTCATTCTTGTACTGATAAACAGTCGTGATAATTATAAATGTGTGTGATTAATATTGTATTTCTCAGGATGTTTTAGAATCTACTGAAATTATAATAATTTTCAATGACTGAGAACCCTCCTTATGACAGTGATGGTTACAATAACCACAATATAACCAATATACCTTACTATACTGAAAACAAACTATCGTGAGGCTTTTAGTCTGGAAAAATAATTTACATACGTAACTAAACTCCCATTGTAAAAAAAAAAAAAAAAAAAAAAAAAAAAAAAAAAAAAAAAAAAAAAAAAAAAAAAAAAAAAAAAGAGGTCGTCGTTGCTATTCAGCAAAACTTGAGTTAATTACTTCGAAATATTTGCAAAAAAAAAAAAAAAAAAAAAAAAAAAAAAAAAAAAAAAAAAAAAAAAAAAAAAAAGCGTTATTTATAGTTATTACTTATGAATATTTTAAACAGCCTCTTAATAAATGCAGTACTTAAAAGCCATTTCTGAACGGTGATAAACACCAAGAATTCCAACGGCAACTCTCACTCCCTCCATCTTCGGAAGACTTCTATCACCTTCTATCTCTGCTAGCATCCGAAATCCCCATTCATTCCCCAGAAAGGATGGGGAGGGATCCTGTGGAGAGGGTAGGGAGTAGAGGATTTCGCAAACAATCCCGCAGGATCAGTGGGTGGCAGTTGCTCCCCTAACTTGTTTATTATGACTGGTTTCCTTAAACCTCCCAGCAATACCACTCCACTCCCCACCAGAGGTAATTTCAATAGGAAGTACCGTTTACCTGTGCGTGTGTTTGTTGGTTACGTGTATGGGAGGGTGGGTAAACACTGGCGCATTACATTGATTGAACTGCTGCTGGTTTGTAAAAGGAAAGAATGTAAGGATGTGTGCTGGGTGTACACAAGCATGTGATCATGTAAACACGCACACACATTCGATGTTTCTCTCACACACATTTTTATATGTATACATATACATATATATATATATATATATATATATATATATATATATATATATATATATATATATATATATATAAACAAATATAAATATAAAAATAAATAAATAAATATATAAATATATATATATATATATATATATATATATATATATATATATATATATATATATATACAGTATATATATATATCTATATCTATCTATCTATCTATATATATATATATATATATATATATATATATATATCTTTCTACATCAAATCAAGAAAACTTCAACAGCACGTTGACTTCCTCTACAATATGGGCATGAGCTAACGACCTCATCGTAAGAGTAAACGATAAAAATGGCAGGATATTGCCATATAAAGTCACCCCAAAAATGAGAAAAAGGCAAAATCACAAAATATAACAAGGAATATCATATATATATATATATATATATATATATATATATATATATATATATATATATATATATATATATATATATATATATATATATATATATAAATATATATCCATATATAAATAAATAAAAATAAATTAAAATATATATCTATATATATAAATAAATATATATATATATATATATATATATATATATATATATATATAAATAAATATATATATATAAATAAATAAATATATATATAAATAAATAAATATATATATAAAAATATATATATATAAATAAATAAATAAATAAACTTATATAAATAAATTTATGTATATAAATAAATAAATATATATATAAATAAACAAATATAAATAAATAAATATATATATATAAATAAATAAATATATATAAATAAACAAATATATATATATATATATATATATATATATATATATATATATATATATCAGCCATTAAGAAATAGGGCTAACAGCAACTGACCAAAGCCAACAAAATGGTATACCCAAAACCGAGTGGCTTCTGCATTGATCGACCTTCCAACACTGAAGCGCCTTCAAGCGCAGTCGTTCCCCTTAATAGAATTAAAGGAAAATGTAATACCGCTCGAGTGAAACAATTTCCCATGCCTCGTCAGCTTGGAGATGCAACTTCGAAAGCGTTCTCCGGATGCAGCTTGTTTTTCCCCCCTGAAAGCAAATTACAGCGTGCAAAGCCTCTCCTAACTCAATCAAGCTCCGTTGCAGCTGAATTGCAAAGCAGGATGCTGAGAGCTACAATGCAGACATCGACGCTGTGTTTGAGTTTTTCTACCCAGACGATGAGGGGGGTCCAGTTGACAGAAAACCAGAGCGTTGTTTGTATTTAGTTCCTCAAACAAATTTCAATAAAAACATTTCGAAATCCCTCGCTAACAAAGGGTACGAATGTCTTTCGAAATACAGGGGGGGAGAGAAGCGACGATTTGAAATTGTCCTTTCTCCTGAGCACCAGCATCCAAAGTCTTCATAATCTAGCGGTTATCTACACAGACAATCAAAGGAACACGGCCGCATATGCATTGTAAATGCTTTAATGCTCAAAAGCACGTGTCTCTGATCCCTTTCCGCTCGAGGGAACACTCGCGTTCATCAAGGGTTGCCAGGCAGGTATTTTATCTTCTTCTTTTTCATGAAATTGTCTTCGTTGTTAAAAGGGATGTCTTTGCTTCATTTTGGAGTCCTGGTAGTTCTTGTTTATCTCTTTGATTTTGTTAAAGTGACAGGATTTTCATTCGAATCAGAAAATTATACATTATCTGTATTTTAGCTTGGCCTATGGACAATATCATTAGTCTTAAAAGTTTTTTTTTTTTTTTAATGATTTATCAATATAAGTGTTTTTGTTCTTATAATTATTTTAATCACTCGAATTTTCATTATTATTATTATTATTATTATTATTATTATTATTATTATTATTATTATTATTATTATTATTATTATTATTATTATTATTATTATTATTATTATATACACAAAAATATTCTCACCACCCGTTGCTAATCCCTTCTCGAAATTACATTTTCGTATTTCTTATTATTTCTCATTCAAACTTTTCTTGCAAAACAACCTTTCATCCCCATGCTTTCACGCACTTTCCCCTACTCTCTTCCTGTTGACAGATGCTTGAAAAGCATTCTTGCATTTTATTTGCTTGCCAAAATAATTCTCCTGTTTGTCATTTTCTGCTTGCTCGCCGTACACATCTGCCCATTCAAGAGTCCGGCATCGCTTTTTTTTTCTTGCCTTCTCTTACTTGGGATCAAAAGCATAATGAATATTTTGTACATTGTTTTCCACTTGGAAGATACCCTTCAAAAACTTTCAGAGACTTGTCATCACAGCATAGCAAAAATAAAAGAAAATATTTTCATATTAGTGCTTTTGTATATATATATATATATATATATATATATATATATATATATATATATATATATATATATATATATATATACAGTATGTATGTACGTGTGTATACATACATATATATATGTGTATACATATATATATATATATATATATATATATATATATATATATATATATATATATATATATATGTACATATATATATATGTATATATATATATATATATATATATATATATATATATATATATATATATACACATACACACACACACACACACACACATATATATATATATATATATATATATATATATATATATATATATATATATATATATATATATATATATATATGAAACTATAATAGACATTACTCGAGTGTCATATGTGGATGAGATCAAGATGGAAATGGTTTGGGCATGCTCTTCGCACTCCCAAGAGAGATTAGTTAACCAAACGTTTAGCTGGGCTCCAAAAGGCACTAGAAGTGTAGGAAGGCCAAGGCCTACATGGCTGAGGACTAAGAAGCGTGAAGTAGGAGATGATGAGGGGAGAAGTATTGAATAAAATGCCCAAGATAGAGACGCCTGGCGAAACTTAACCGAGGCCCTTTGCGTCAATAGGCGTAGATAGGAGGAGATGATTTTATTTATTTATTTATATATATATATATATATATATATATATATATATATATATATATATATATATATATATATATATATATGTGTGTGTGTGTGTGTGTGTGCGTGTGTGTGTGTGTGTGTGTTTGTGTGTGTTAGTATGTGTGTAAATATTATTATCATTATCATTATTATTATTACTATTAATATACATGTATAAGCACACACATATATAACATATATACAAATAAACATACATAATATATATATATATATATATATATATATATATATATATATATATATATATATATATATATATATAAGTGTAAATGTATTAATTATTATCATCATCATCATTATTATTATTATTATTATTATTATTATTATTATTATTATTATTAATACTTGCTAAGCTACAACACTAGTTAGAGAAGCAGGACGCTACAAGCTCAAGGGCTAAAACAAGGAAACTAGCGCAGTTAGGAATGAAATAAAGAAATAAATAAACTATATATGAGAAGTAAATTTACAAAATGTAAATAAGCCTCAGTCCGGACAATCTAGACCAACCGACTTTCCAAAATGTAAAATATCTCAAGATGAGTAATAACGAATCATAACGTTAAAATAGACCTGCTATATATAAACAATTAAGAGAGAATCATATCAACCTGTTCAACATAAAAACACTCCCCTACACAGATATAAATTTACATATGTACAAACGCTCAATGGCATGGGTAAGCTTTTAAAAACATAAACGTAGTTCTAAATAGTCGAGATGCGTTACTCAAGTAATTGATGATGAAGTTACATGCACTTTCGCAAAACCGCATACACACAAACAGTTATCGTATAAGCAAGAGGGCCTTGTATGCACGTATTTGTCTGCTTACACGGACACGTTCTATTTCTAGTCTAGTAAACGGTACAAAAAAAAAAAAAAAAAAAAAAAAACCTTCCCAAATGTTAAGGAACAGTAACTGAAATCATAATGGTGAAGTCGTCTTGAAATACTGCAGCTGAATCGTCTCAAGAATGAGGCGATGTATAAGACTCTCGACCACACGAAGAAACGAGTTTAATCAGTTTAATTACCGGGGAGTAAAGCAGTAAAAGGCATTCAAGGAGAAGCAAATGAGTATTATGGTGTTTAGTTCTTTAATGTAGCCAATGAACGCCGCACTATTATCGATGGGTATCAGAAACCTAAGTACTTTCAATAATAAGTATCAAGAATCTCAGTACTTTAATTAGTAGGTATCGAGGAGCTTATTATTTTCACTTGGTAGAGTAAAGATGGCTTTGAACCAAATGTTCGAATTTCAACTACAGGTGTTGGGAATTCCATCGGTGAAAGATCAACTTTTAAGCATTAGGTGATAGGATCAGGGACCAAGAAAGCTCACAGTAGAGGGAACTTTCTCTTTGCAAGTTAGAAAGTATAGTGATTTTAAACTGAATTAGAAAGAGGCATTATTAACATTAGACGCAGGAGTTAGAAATGACTTCCAGGGAGATGGAAGAGCTACGCTAATAATTCGTTGGAATGAGATTATTATCAGAGCAAGGAACAGGGATTCCGGCAACTTTAACGAAATGTTTTTGGAATAATATCGAACCAATTAGTATTGTTAAGAAGATAATAATTACAAAAACTCTTCATTGAAAAAGGATTAGCTGTCAACTTGATCAACTTTCCAAGTAACATACAAAATTTAAGGTATTCAATGCAATATGAGGATATAAACACATCTAATAATCCAAAACAACTATAGACTGACAACGGCCGGTATAAAACACACCCAAAACAAACGCATCATACAGAAACACAAATACTATCTGCGAAAAGAAACCATTGAGAAGGCTACAAACCAAATGGGCCACGCATGATAATTTTCATATCATACAAAAAAAAAAAAAAAAAAAAAAAAAAAAAAAAAAAAAAAAAAAAAAAAGGAGAGAGATGAGAATGCGAATGATTTCATTTCTCAAAATCCTTCAAGATTGAAAAGTATAACAAGTATTGGTCTCGGGAGAAGAGGCTCGTCTGTCATTATAGGAGTGTCCTTCGAACATAAGAGTCCACAACCCTCAACTAAGCACTCCTTTGACGTGGGACAATACACTTGTATCCTAAGCCATTGAACCTTCCGATGTCTAAGAATTAACGTTTGCTAACCAGTGGTGGATAGTTTTATATTGAATTCCGGAGCCAACTCCTTAATTATTATTATTATCATTATTATTATTATTATTATCATTATTATTATTATTATTATTATTATTATTATTATCATTATTATTATTATTATTATATATACATAAGAATATACATATATATACTGTATATATATATATATATATATATATATATATATATATATATATATATATAAATATATATATATATATATATATATATATATATATATATATATATATATATATATATATATATATACATACAGTATATATATAAATATATACAGTATATATATACATAAGTATATACACACATACATACATATATATATATATATATATATATATATATATATATACATATATATATATATATATATATATATATATATATATATATATATATATATACTGTGTATATATATATATATATATATATATATATATATATATATATATATATATATATATATATATATATATATATACTGTATATATATATATATATATATATATATATATATATATATATATATATATATATATATCTACAGTATATATATATATATATATATATTATATATATATATATATATATATATATATATATATATATATATAATATATATATATATGCATATACATACAGCAACAGCAACAACAACAACAAGTGCAGCCGTTTCTAGTCCACTGCAGGACACAGATCTCAGACATGACCTTCTTCATGTCTTGGGTTTGGCCATTTTCATCCCCACTCTAGCCCATGTGGATTAATGATAGGAGATTTTAGCCCGGTCGCTCACAAAAAACCAATCTAGTATGGGTGGCCGTGACTAGTACAGCTTTACTTATCATGGCGATACACCAACCCTTTCACAAAGGTAAAGTATCCCCACTCAGAGAGGGATATATGTCATATATATGCATATATATACGTATATATAAATTTATATATTTGTATATACATAAAGTAAGTACTGTATATACAAGAAGTCATAATAATATTGCGTAACACTAAATCTACACGAATACAGAAGAACTGAAAGATAAGAATGAAAGAAACCATCATCACAGTAATACAATGCAGGTAGTGCTGCTCAAGGCGTGAAGAATCTTACCTCTTTTTTTGCCAATGTTATA
>NC_090751.1:19417769-19420269 GCF_036898095.1 Palaemon carinicauda | reverse complement strand
AAAAGTTTCCGGATCGCTGATTGGTTGGACAAGATAATTCTAAGCAATCAGCGATCCGGAATCTTTTCCGAGCTAAAAGGGCACCGCCGCGAGTCGGTGCAAATATGCATCGCTAAAAGAAATGGACTATAGTTAAATGTATTATTAAGTCAATCAAACCACACTCCATGATAACCTCATGCGAGGAAACTCGGCGCCACCTGGAGTAGGGCAACTAAATATTATCGTTAATAAAACCCACGTGCCTTGAATAACGGCAAAGATTTAACTGCAACAGAAAATATGCTAAGCGTCCCAAGTGCCCTCTTAAAATTTCTTCTATGCATATATATGGGAACTATTAAAACTACACATCAATAAAAAATGACAATAAAATGTTCAAATAAAAACTAATCGTTCATAGCATGTTGGCAACCATAACATTCTCACAAAACATTTAAATGAAATATAAAATTAGTCTTTGACCATGTTTTATCGATAGAATAAAAATAGAACATTAAGCTCATAAAGTTTTATATCACCTAGCACACACGACCATATTCTTCATATTACTACAGTAAAAACCAACTGTAACTTCTGTGTATCCCTCTATCTCTCCAACATAAGATAAAAATAAAAAAAGGGAGTATGTATTAGTATGGCTTACAAAGACCTTAGAATAATTTCAATGAAAAGACAAATTAAGAACATAAAGGGTAAATCTGGACGTGGTTTATATAAGATTAGAACATTGACCTTAGAAATAAACGATCTTATATGGCAATTACTAAACTATTTTTCAAAATAATGCATGCTTGAATAACCATTAAACGAATTTTTTACACACACACACATATATATATATATACATATATATATATATATATATATATATATATATATATATATATATATATATATATATATATACACACACACACACACACACACACACACACACACACACACATATATATATATATATATATATATATATATATATATATATATATATATATATATATATATATAAATTTCTACCTCATACCGGGATCGAACCCTAGCCCCTTCAAATGAAAAGCCAGATTGCTTCCAACCACGATCCCGGTATGAGGTAGAAATTTATATAAATATATATATATATATATATATATATATATATATATATATATATATATATATATATATATATATATATATATAAACGAATAAATATACCACTTCCGTGTTGCAAGTGATACCATGTAGCATTAGCTCACTTGGACACCTATTTACTGAACATACGAATCTGGTCAACTGGATTGATGCAATTCTTCCAGCTGGCTGCAGTTAATCATGGATTTCGTTCATTGGGACACGCAAGCGATGGCAGGAAAACCCTTCAATGAATGAGTAGTATAGCTAAAGAGCTCGGGTTAGTTCGGTTAACTTACATTTTATGAAGAAACTTTGAAAAGGGGAAAAGTGTTTTAATAAGTGAGCAAAAAATACGAAAGGAAATCTAGTTTGTTTACCATTTTTTTCAGAGAGAGAGAGAGAGAGAGAGAGAGAGAGAGAGAGAGAGAGAGAGAGAGAGAGAGAGAGAGAGTTGTTCATAGATTTTGCTTTTTAAACTGACACGTTTCAAAAAGTGACGATTTAAAACTTTTGCATATGAATTTTATGTGCTCAAGTCAACGTATCAGAAACGCTGGAAAAAGCGTAAATGGAAATATATTCCCAAAATAAAAAATGCAAATTTTGCTTTTCGTTTCTGGATTTAGCCAGGATTACAGAGGAGAAGCTTCAGAGCGTTTAAAAACGAACCCTTTATTTTCCCAATAAATTTTACTTCAAGAATTCGCACCATTAGGTCATAATTTTATCTTTTTTTATGTGCAGTTACTGGTTTATAGAAGTTTGCATTACCTATATGCTTTTGAATTAATTTTCTTACTCAATTCTGTGAACATTAATAATCAATACAAACTATTTTTGCGTTCCATCATATTGTGAAGTTTGATTTTATATTAACAGTGCATTACAATTTCCAAGACCTGAGTTTAAATAACTTTGTAATTGTTAATGTCAAATAAAAATAAAAAAATTATTAAAACATGTTATTGAAATAATTCTTGCCATTTCAGGTGTATGATATACAAAATCCTTAAATCAATGAACACACGAGGCATAACGAATTAGTCTCTCGGACAGCGCAGCTTTCGGTACCAAATAAGGTGTCAGATTATTTGCATTTCCATTTTTTTACTGTTTATAGCTAAGGTTTCAACCTGTAAAATCCCTTTCAATATTTTCAATGGCAGTCTTTAGGGGCATTGACAGAATGGCTGATAACTATAAACATGCTATCACCCTCTAGAAATTCTATCACAATATCTATTCAGGAAACTATTTCCTTCTCAAAATCCAACCTAAATTTTGCCCCATGGTGAGCACTAAATAGTTGAGAAGAATCAATTAGTTTTCACAAAAGTAATCGCTGAAATATCAAAAGGCACTTATAACAGAACCCTTTTCGAAC
>NC_090751.1:19400269-19402769 GCF_036898095.1 Palaemon carinicauda | reverse complement strand
CCCAAACATAAACAGAGGAATATGCAACGCGTAAGCTCACAAGGGCAGCGAATGGAGTCTGGGTGGGAGGATTGGGTGGTTCGTCTTCAAAACTTTCTTTACTATAAATATTTTTGTTCAATACCTTGGAACACAAGAAAGGATGAACTGAGTTTATGTAATGAGTATTATAACATCAGTAAATAAGGGTACTCTGTCATACAGCAGTGAAAAATGTTGAATTTGAACTATGCTACAGCCAGCAATAAATCAAAAATGGTTTTCATACAATATATACATACATAACACACAGATATATATATATATATATATACTACGCACAAATACACACACACCGACACACACACACATATATACATTATATATATATTTATATATATATATATATATATATATATATATATATATAAACAGTATATATGAATACACACACATATATGTATATATATATATATATATATATATATATATATATATATATATATATATATATATATATACATGTATATATATACATATATATATGTATATATATATATATATATATGTGTGTGTGTATGTATTTAAAGTGTGTGAAATATTAGTATATAAAAAAGAATCAATAAATGAAATAAAACGATGAAAACAAATACACAAAGAAAGTCATCAAGAGACGCAACTATCAATCACTGGTGAATATGTTTTTCCTTGTTGTTCATCAGGATGGCATTTCCTCGGGCTCTGTCATTTGTTTCTAAATTTGATAAGACTAAATGAATGCGCTCGTTTATTTTTGTACGGGATTATTCTTGCGGACCCCATCAATTTCACATACATCTCGTTTTGATAAAGTCATCTTTTCTTATTAGACGTAAATGTCACACAAATTACTTTGCGTGTGTATATAAAAGAGTATATATGTATATATACATACACTACAGTATATGCACGTGTGTGTGTTTACTTGCAGATTGGGCTCCAAGCACCATAGCATTCTACTGTGTGTGTATGTATTTATGGATGTATGTATGTATGTATATACATACATACATACAATCGCACGTGGTGAATGGGTTTGTGTATCGCCATGAACAGCAAAGTTATATCACTCAGGGACAATCATACTAAGTTGGTTTGCTGTGAGCGATCACACAAAAGCCTCCAACCATCACCAACCTATAGTGGCCAGCGTGGTGATGAAGATAGGCCAAACCCACGACATGAATAGGGACAAGTCCGAGACCTTTGTCTTGTACTGGACTAGAAAATGCTGCATTTGTTGTATATATACACATATATACAAACATATACTATATATATATATATATATATATATATATATATATATATATATATATATATATATTATATATATACATATATATATATATATATATATATATATACATATATATATATATATATATATATATATATATATATATATATATATATATATATATATATATATATATATATATATATCAACATATAATAAGCCAAAACTCTATGACATATAATTTCGGAAAATGGCTTCAAAATATATAACCTCTCCGCAAACATAAATAACAACAATAGAAGACTATAAAAACCAAGAAATAAATCCAGACCACTATTCATCCATCTTCATCCATCACTGATAATTTACAAATGGGCCTCACGAAAGCATCCGTATCTTCGGCTGCTTATTAAAGAGAAACTTTTGACGGATGGCATCCATTCATCAAGGCATCATATTAAAAAAAGTTGTTTGAAAGCGTTCCATTTTCTCATTTTTAGCGTAATGCAAATTCGACGAACTTTATTCCTGCAATATTTTGAGGCATCTTTTATGGGTAGAATTTTATTCTAATATGTTCTATTCAGCAATTGAATTATATAACATTCATATTCACCTCGATATATATATATATATATATATATATATATATATATATATATATATATATATATGCACAAACACACACACACACACACACACACACACACACATATATATATATATATATATATATATATATATATATATATATATATATATATATATACAGACACACACAAACAGTAGAAGAGATCATTATCATATGCATAATCCGGGAACCCCCCCCCTCTCTCTCTCTCTCTCTCTCTCTCTCTCTCTCTCTCTCTCTCTCTCTCTCTCTCTCTCTCTCTCTCTCTCTCTCTCTCTCCTTTATAGGCATCAACGATTAAAGGGTAATGTAAAATCCTCATTATTAAAGAATAAAGAAATAAATATTTTACAGTGCAAGGTAAAAGAGTGCATTACACTACTGTTTATTGTACAGTATTCTACGAGAAGTTAAAATTTTCATCTCAGACATTTCCATTAAAACTCAAAAATTTACAATTTCACGAACAACCTCAATACGCGATGCAAAACTCTTCAGCAATATTTACCAAGGCCTCGCTTCTAAAACTTTAAAAAGGATTAGAGAGTTTATTCAGGAGCTTTCCTTTTCCTATATTTCATATTTTGTTGGTGAATTTCGAGGGCGAAATA
>NC_090751.1:19385269-19392769 GCF_036898095.1 Palaemon carinicauda | reverse complement strand
GAGTCAGTGCACATGCGCCTCATTAAAAAATATTGAGTATAGTAATGACGTAATCATATATTTTCTATTTAATTTCTCCCGTAATCATTTTGCATTTGAACATCACGTTTCCCTGTGATTTTTACGCATGTATGTATGTATGTATGTATGTATGTATGTATGTATGTATGTATGTATGTATGTAAATGAAATAGCAAATCTAGAAAGGTTATTAAGTTTTTCGGTCGTGAATAAAACATATAATACTCAATAATTTATATATATATATATATATATATATATATATATATATATATATATATATATATATATATATACATATACAATAAATAAAAAACGTCTCAGAGTCGTCCGAATATCGAAGACAGCTTCTCCTCGGACAGAACGTCCTGCAGATAGTTTTCAGGATAACAGAAAAAATACATTTACTTTTCTCAATTTATATATATATATATATATATATATATATATATATATATATATATATATATATATATATATATATATATATATATATATATATATATAAAAGAGTAAGAAAATAGTTTGTCACTCCCAGACCCATATTTAGGAAGAGAATAATTCGCTATCATAATTAAAACTTAAGCAAAAGAAACATTGGGATTTATTTCGAAACTTAATTACCGTAAAAGAAGGGAATCTCAGAACGAAATTTGATGTAGTTACTACATACATACATACACACACACACACATATATATATATATATATATATATATATATATATATATATATATATATATATATATATATATATAAATTCTTAATTACTACATTGTAGAAATTAAGAATTAAAATAGATTTGAGAGATAATTTGCCGATAATTTTAAACGACGCCATTTTGTTTTCTTATGACTGATGAGGTTCCCCAAGAATATGCAAATTGTCTTCAGCGATTCAAAAGGCGTCGTCTTCGTCGCTTTCGTCTTCGTCGTCTTCGTCTTCGTCTTCGTCGTCGTCTTCGTCTTCGTTGTCTTTTTCAAGTAGGCAAAGGAAGTTCATGAAAAGTCTTCAGTGACGAATTCATCTTGAATGGCTCCGGACTCCGATTTTTCAAGACTTCGAAGATCCCACTTGTAAATTTCATTTTATTCAAATATAGGCTGATTGAAAAGACGGTTTTCGGTATTCATAATGATGGATAAACTTTTCAACTCAAGTATTGTGCGTGGAATGAGTAATATGGCGAACATTGTACTCAACGGAGGAGTGCGATGGAGATCAGCTCTGGAGGAGGAGCTGGACTTGTGTGATGCTGCGCATCGGAATCTGCAGGATTACAGGACCCAGAATAGGATGTGGCGGGGTCTGCATTCTGCCCTTGGGTATGTTGGTTTATCGAACCTCGTGAGGTACGAAGAACCGACCCTGTCACCCTGCGAAGGGACTCTGGTGAATTTGGCAAAAAACATGGTAGGAAGCGAAGCGGAGAAAGATGAGCTACTTCGCCTCGTCGACGACTATGTCTTTTGGCCAAAAATGGCTTTGCTTCTTGGCACTGCTGCCTTCGGTGGCTATTTCTTTTTCAGGTGTGTGTTTGGAGGCAACGCAGAAGAAACTCTGAAAGAGGAGCTTCCCCAAGATCTTCTCCTGGAAAAAGAAGATGAGGAAACTGTGAGAGAGGAGCTTTCCCAAGATCTTCTCCTGGAAAAAGAAGGAGAGGAAACTGTGAGAGAGGAGCTTTCCCAAGATCTTCTCCTGGAAAAAGAAGGAGAGGAAACTGTGAGAGAGGAGCTTTCCCAAGATCTTCTCCTGGAAAAAGAAGGAGAGGAAACTGTGAGAGAGGAGATCTCACAAGATCTTCTCATGGAAAAAGGAGAGGAAACTGTGAGAGAGGAGCTTTCCCAAGATCTTCTCATGGAAAAAGAAGGAGAGGAAACTGTGAGAGAGGAGATCTCACAAGATCTTCTCATGGAAAAAGAAGGAGAGGAAACTGTGAGAGATGAGATCTCACAAGATCTTCTCATGGAAAAAGCAGGAGAGGAAACTGTGAGAGAGGAGATCTCACAAGATCTTCTCTTGGAAAAAGAAGGAGAGGAAACTGTGAGAGATGAGATCTCACAAGATCTTCTCATGGAAAAAGAAGAAGAGGAAACTGTGAGAGAAGAGCTTTCACAAGATCTTCTCATGGAAAACGAAGTAGAAGAGACTGTGAGAGAAGAGCTTTCACAAGATCTTCTTATGGAAAAAGAAGAAGAGGAAACTGTGAAAGAGGAGCTTTCACAAGATCTTCTTATGGAAAACGAAGAAGAGACTGCGAGAGAAGAGCTTTCGCAGGATCTTATGGAAAACGAAGGAGCAACAACCCAGGAAGACGGCGAATTTCTTCCTGCTGAAGGAGTGATCCAGGATGAAATTGAAGATGAAATAATTCTCCCTGAGGATGAACAACGAGACGATAGAGAAGAACAAATGGAGGAGGGAGAGAATGGGGAAGAAGAAAAAGTGCCTCCTCTTGATGAACAACTTGATGAATCGGATCTTTCTCAAGGAGGAGAAAAGGAACTACAGGAAGAGAAGGAGGAAGAAAAAGTTCTTCTTGAAGAATCTCTGTTTCTAAATGATCTCCCGAAAGAAGAAGTTGACGATCTTGAGGATGCTCTTCATTTATATGAAAGGGTTCGAGAAAACAGAAATGTAAGAAAAGAAAGACGTAAGGTGAGTTTCTCCAATCAAGCGAGAAAACCAGCTGGCAAATGCGGACCTCTCCGCTACGCTGGAGGCAAAAAGTCCACCTTCTTCTGCCGGGGAGATGTGGATTTGGGAATGATCGTCGGAAAAGGTGGAAAATTCGCGAAGATGGCCAAAATGCAACATGGGGTTCACATGGTCGTGGTTAACGATGGGTCGGGAGCAGTTCATCTCACCGGACCTAAGAGAGGCACTGAAAAGGTTTACCAAGAAATCCTATTCAGGGTCGATAAGGATTTCAATCTCAGGGAACTAACTAAAGTCTCAGAAGGGCTGTTTGCAGTCGGCAAAGAAGATTTCGTGATGCTAGTCGACAAGGAATTCCGGGATGTCTTACGAGGACCACAGGACGTAACCCTGAAAAGGTTGTTCAGAGAACTGAATGTTGGCATCTACATCCCGGACAACTCCGATGAACGAAACTACATCACTATCTGTGGCCCACAGCAAAATGTCCTGAGAGCTGAGAGAAGAATAACAGAACTGATTGAGGACGTCGAAGACTTTCCAAGGGATCTGGACATTCAACTGATGAGTTTAGATTGCTACGGATTCCATCTTCCACTCCAAGGCAGATTTCTTCTTCTAGCCCGAAAAGGATATGTGATTGAAGAAATAAAGCACCTATATGATGTTCACGTGATTCTTCCCAAAGCTCACGAAAAGAGAGAAATCGGTTATCTATGCGGAGAGATGAACCAAGTGATTAAAGCATTTAGACATGTGCAAGTCATCCTCGGAGAGGTCAGAGTGGCCGACAGAGAGGTCCAGATGGAAGGATTGCACAGAGTAGCGGCAGGAAAGTATTGCTTCGATGTCGATCCTCAACACAAAGGACTTCTGGTTGGACCCGGTGGAGAAAATCTGAAGAGAATCGAAAGGACCTACAATGTTTCAATCATCATTCAAAAGAAGACTGATGGATTCATTACATTACAAGGACAACTTGAGGACGTCATGGACGCGTGTCAACAAATCAGCGAAATCATGAAGCCCACTTTCCAGAGGGGCTATGGAAAAACGGAAGAGCGAGAGAGGAAGAGTTTCCCGAAAGAGGAAATCGTCCAAGGACTGACAAAGATTGGAGAACGCCTCTATAGGACTGTCTTGGACAAAGAGGAACGGGCCATGGTCATAGGGAGAGGAGGCGACAACATCAAGAAGATGATGGAAGAACATCAAATCCGCTTCCAAGGCCCCAAGATGGAAGACGACTCCAATCATTGTACGATCCGAGGAGGCGACGAGGATGTGATCTCGTTCTATTACGACGTCCTTGATATCATCAGGAATAAAAAAGAGAAGAATATACAAGGACGACCAGAAGGCGCGAAGGACGCTTTCCCATCGAACTATGGCAGGAAGGACTTCCCCGAGGAGGAAATCTTCCAAGGACTAACTAAGATTGGGAATCGCCTCTACAAGACGGTCTTGAACAGAGACGAACGAGCGATGGTTATCGGGAAAGGAGGCGAGAACATCAAACTTCTCATCGCTGAACACAACGTCCGCTTCCAAGGGCCCAAGACAAACGAGGGATCCAACGATTGTACAATCCAAGGAGAAGAAGAAGATGTGATTAATTTCTATAACGACGCCCTTGAACTCATCAATAATAAAGGACAGATGGAAAGGAAGCAATTCGATGGAAACGAAGGACAGGATGGGCATGGTCGGAGACAAGGTGGATTCACACTAGGAGATTTCTTATGTTAAGGTGGATGAAAGCCTTATAAAAACTTAGCATAGTTAAAATAGTGGATTAAAAGGATATTTAAGAAAAACATAAAAACTAAAAAAAAAATACAAAAATAGAAAAAAAAATATAGTGGAACAAAAGTTGTTGTGAACAAATGATTTTGTTTGAGTTTAGTGAAATAGAAAAAGTAGAAAAATTTAAAAAAAAATCCCAAAAACTTAAAAACGATAAAAAAAACATCCAGCATGGAGGATAATTGGGTTAACCTAGAGGATTAGTTCTGCAGAAAGAAGAATCTAAGTTTCTTTTAGTATGCTGTGTACCTTGATGCGGGTGTACAGGACCCCTGTTAAGTGTACAAATGGTCGGATATCTGGATCTATTCCTTCGGATACTAACCTTATGGTGGTTCTGTTGGAATAATCTAGAAGACCGGCTCTGCAGAGGGAAGAAGCACGGATTCTTCTAGTACGCAGGACTAGTTCTTCTAGGTAGAGCCAATACACTTCTGCTGAAGAGAAAAAAAAAAAAAAAAGAAAAGAAAAAAAAAAAAAAAAAAAAAAAAAGAGGGGGGAGGGAGGGTCGTGGGAACCAAGCCTTCCTATGTGGAAATAGGCTAAACCCGCCTGATGAGCCCTTTGGTAAGGGCGAAACCCTTTCATATGCAATAATAGTAGTAGTAGTAGTAGTAGTAGTAGTAGTAGTAGTAGTGAATATGAATGAATAGTCGTAGGAGGAGATGATGATAAGATGATGATGATGATATATATATATATATATATATATATATATATATATATATATATATATATATATATATATATATATATATATTCAAATAAGCCATATATATTTTTGGTACATTAATGTCTGGATTCTCTTCACGACATCGGGATCAGAGCCCCAGGCGAAATCACACAAAGACAAGAGCTTGTGTCCGGCCGGGAATCGAACCCTGGTCGGCAAGCTTGTATAGACAGTGACTAATTTAGTCACTGTCTATACATGCTTGCCGACCAGGGTTCGATTCCCGGCCGGACACAAGCTCTTGTCTTTGTGTGATTTCGCCTAGGGCTCTGATCCCGAGGTCGTTAAGAGAATCCAGACATTAATGTATCAAAAATATATATGGCTTATTTGAATATGAAAAACACGTCTAAATGTGCAAAATTTATCATATATATATATATATATATATATATATATATATATATATATATATATACATATATATACTATATATACATATATATATATATATATGTATATATATATATATATATATATATATATATATATATATATATATATATATATATATATATATATATGTGTGTGTGTGTGTGTGTGTGTGTGTGTGTGTGTGTTTGTACCATATGTATATCATCATCATCTCCTCCTACGACTATTCATTCAAATACACTAATATATATATATATATATATATATATATATATATATATATATATATATATATATATATACATATATATATATATATATATATACATACATATATATATATATATATATATATATATATATATATATATATATATATATACATACATATATATATATATATATATATATATATATACATACATATATATATATATATATATATATATATATATATATATATATATATATATATATATATATCAGGAATAGACAACGTATCGGCGGCGTCCAAAACTCGAAGGCAGCTTCTACTCGGACAGATCGTCCTGCAGATAGTTTTCAGGATAACAGCAGAAATACATTTAACTTTTCTCCATTTACTGTTTGGTGTCGACACGTGTTTCGGATCACTTTGGGACCCTTCTTCAGGACTGCATTGAGTTTTGGAACTACACTTTGATATAAAGGTTATGATGCTGAAAACCACAATATCCATTATATTAAAATGTAGTTCCAAAACTCAATGTAGTCCTGAAGAAGGGTCCCAAAGTGATCCGAAACACGTGTCGACACCAAACAGTAAATGGAGAAAAGTTAAATGTAATTCTGCTGTTATCCTGAAAACTATCTGCAGGACGATCTGTCCGAGGAGAAGCTGCCTTCGAGTTTTGGACGCCGCTGAGACGTTGCCTATTCATGATAAACGTAGAGTAACATGCCCAAGTACCATATATATATATATATATATATATATATATATATATATATATATATATATATATATATATATATATATATATATATATATATATATTTAAATAAGCCATATATTTTTGATACATTAATGTAAGGATTCTCTTATCGACCTCGGGATCAGAGCCTCAGGCGAAATCACTCAAAGACAATAGCTTCTGACCGGATGGGAGTCGAACCCTGGTCCAGGAAACTTGTATGGACATTGACATACCACTTGGATTTCGTCGTGGCCAAGTGGTATGTCAATCTTCATACAAGTTTACTGGGCCAGGGTTCGACTCCCGACCGGTCAGAAGCTATTGTCTTTGAGTGATTTTGCCTGAGGCTCTGATCCCGAGGTCGTTAAGAGAATCCAGACATTAATGTATAAAAAATATATGGCTTATTTGAATATGAAAAACACGTCTAAATGTGCAAAATTTATCATATATATATATATATATATATATATATATATATATATATATATATATATATATATATATATATATATATATATATATATATATATGCAAAAGAACCACAGGGTAATGATATCGAAAATTTAGGAGTAAGTCCTAACTAGTTTCGTCTTACTTTTTCATAAGACTGATATATGAAAAGATAACTTTTTACTTTATATATGTCCAGTGAGAGCGCTGAACATACATACATAAATTACCTGAGCTTATATTTTCCTGTGTTTGTGGGTTGAAGTCATACCCCATTAGCCAGGTGTCTGGGATGAGATCTCAACGCACATTAACAACTGAAAATATATGCAAAGGTAATTTATTTGGGTGTGGAGTATGTTCTGCAAACGTATGTATGTATGTTCGTACTCTCACTATGGCATAAAATAGGGTACTCTCAATAAATCAGTCCCCTGAAAAAATAAGACTAAACTATAATAAAATAGGATTGAACTTGTGTAAACGAAGGGTTAAAAT
>NC_090751.1:19367769-19370269 GCF_036898095.1 Palaemon carinicauda | reverse complement strand
TTTAAGGCAACACTTTCCTAGTTTTATGTATTTGTTCTTGTCTTCGGGGATAAAGTTTTGATGTAAAAGACACAATTTGTTATTATGATGTTCCATTTATTGATTTTATTGAATAAATTGAGTAGCATAGTAACAAAATTCTAATCCCGAGGAAAAGGAAAGATACAGAAATCTTATATATATATATATATATATATATATATATATATATATATATATATATATATATATATATATATATATATATATATATATGTATATGAATGTTCGTATGAACAGAGGGTGGAACACAGACTACTGTATTCCACCCTCTCTTTATACGAACAGCCATATATATATATATATATATATATATATATATATATATATATATATATATATATATATATATATATATATATATATATAAATTTTAGTATAAACAGAGCGTGGAACACACACTACCGTATCCAACCTCAACTCCAGTTAATCCTTAGAAAACCTTGGGAGAGAAAGCGAGAGCATCCTCGTATAACTCGGCTCCGTTCATAACCGTAATTCTTTTGATAACAAACACTCCTGGTATGATGAACATCTCTTGTAAATCACAAACCTTAGAACTTGGAGCACCATCGTCTTCTCGTTCTGTTTTGTTTTAACCGCTTGGTTGAGGATTACGGGCTTCTCTTCCCTCAATGCGTGGGGTCCTTCCTGGAGACTTGCTTGTGAATAGACCAGTGAACTTTCACGCACGTGTATCATTTCATATTTTGTTACACAACAAATTTTAGTCAATTTGCTTAATGATTCAAATGTATACATTTATGTTTACATATAATACATATACATACACGTGTATGTATGTATGTATGTATGTATGAGCCACAATTAGAAACTGAACCTTGTAACATACAACGTCAGAGGAAGAAATAAAAACTTTTTATGAAGATCTAGATATATATGAATAAACATAAGACTTAATTTACATTTTATTGGGTGATTTCAATGCTATATTAGGTCAAAAGAAGAGAGCAGAATCAGCAGTAGGTAACTTGGAGTAGGCACAAGGAATGACAGAAGAAATATACTTGTAGAATTTACTAAAAGAAACAATCTTAAAATCATGATCACCTTTTGTTAAAAGGAATAGAAAATTGACATGAAGAAGCACAAATGGAAAAATAAAAAAATGAAATAATACTTTATTCTCAGTGAAAAAGTCAATTTAGTTTACGATGTAACAGTGTTGAGCAAGTTAAAGTCAAGCAAGACTTGTTTAGATCTATGGAAAGAGAAAATAAATTTATGAAAGAAAATAAACACTCCAGCAATAAGAGAAAAATCAGGGGTTTAGTTTACCAATACATAATAGGTACTCCCAGCTACACGAAGAAATAAAAGCAAGTAAAGAAGAAATGAACCGTAATTTAACAAAATGTGTATTGAAATTAGCACAAGAGATAGATAGAGGAGTTCCTAAACTAGATCAAGGAAAACTATCAGAAAAGACTAAAAACCTGATAAAAGAAAGATTTGAAATAAGGGGAAAATCCAAAAGAGATGAAATAGAATTGGCAGAACTATCCAAAAAATAAACTTCAAACCCAAGATATTCGGAAACACAATCAGACCAAAATTAAGGAAACACTAAATAAAGGAAGAAGCATCAAAATTATGAAAAGACTTTGAACAGTGCACCAACAGATGTTTGCTTTAAAGGATGAAATGGAATTATTATCCACAATAGAAATGGGGTTATGAAAATTGCAGAAAATTTCCATACAATGCTATACAATAGTGATATAATAAATAACTTCACAAATAGAAATAATGAGCTCGTACCAAACGTAACAGTAGGAGAAGTAAAGAAAGCATTAAAAGGCATGAAAAGAGGCAAAGGAGCAGATGATAGCCTAACAATTGATTTAATAATAGATATAGGACATTTCATAGTAGTATAACAGGCTGAACTCTACACCAAATGTCTACAAAAATGCTCTATACCTACAGCTTCGAAAAACTAACATTATACTAATTTACAAAAACGAACACACAAAAGACCTGGAAAATTACCGCCCAATATGTTTAATCTCCATAATATATAAAATATTGACAAAGATCATACTAGGCCGAATAAAAAGTCAGCTAGACTTTCACCAACCAAGAGAGCAGGCAAGCTTTGGAAGTGGGTATTCAACAACCGACCATATCCATATGATTTACAAGATAATGGAAAAATCAAGTGTTACAAACCACTATGTATGGCATTTATATACTAGGAGAAAGCTTTTAATTCTTAAAAATGACAGCCCTTCAAAAACAAGGAATACAAGAATTGTATGTTACAAAAACAAGGAATACAAGAATCGTATGTTACAAAACTTAAAAATATACATGCAGGAAGTACAGCAATCCTAAAACTACATAAAGATAGTTAGAAAATTCCAATTGAGAAAGAGTTAGACAGGGAGACCCCATCTTTCCTAAATTATTCACAGCATACCTAGGAGTTTTTCAGACT
>NC_090751.1:19340269-19362769 GCF_036898095.1 Palaemon carinicauda | reverse complement strand
GTTCCACTGAAAAAACGAAACAAGTACAAACTTCAAGACATGTCTACTTAGGCTTCACGGTTATCTGTCTTTGCCCTACAATAGAAGACGAAATAAATTGTTTTACTGTCAACAAGCTACCGGATCCCTCGTGGAGACAATTAAATACCATAAAACGTCCCAAATTATACTGCTCTATCAACTCACCTCATTACCAGATAATGAAAGGATCTCTTTAACTAACCTTAATTGCTCAGCTACAGCAATGCTAGGAGTCTCATAAATGACATACACATTATTTTCATTATCATTATAAACGTTAATATTATCATTATCTTTCAACAAGATAATAGCGATAAAGCAAAAGAAAGGCAATTGCTGATTAGGTATTATGGAGTTATTCTATTACACCAATCGGATAGAAAAACAATAAAATAAATTATAAAGTAACAATCATAACAAATCATAACAAATCCGTTTCCATAAAAAAACAGATATCTCATCGTAAGAATATCTTGATTCGTAAATCTAATGAGATTCCAGACATGAAAAAAATAATGCAAGGTTATTTAGCGATAAAAAAGTAGAAGGAAGACGAAAAAGTGGGCGAAGTTGCTAGTATAATTAAAATCTGTCCTTTTGGATATATATAAATTTATAATATATATATATATATATATATATATATATATATATATATATATATATATATATATATATATATATATGTATAGATAGATAGATAGATAGATAGATAGATATAGATATACCTCTTGCATTCAAGAATTCATCTAAGGAACGGAACCGGTCAGGATTCACATAGTATATATTAATTTTCCTTGTGATTTTATTATATCTGAGCATCACCTGTTACCGAGTGTTTTAAGCATACACACACACACACACATATATATATACATATATACATACATATATATATATATATATATATATATATATATATATATATATATATATATATATATACATTATGTATATATATATACATTGTGTATATGTATATATACATACATAGAACTTGAAGGTTTCTAGATGTATCAATTATCAACTTTACATTACAGTTCGCTGCATATAATAAAAGCGCAAAAAAGAGTTATTAATATAATCTATTTAAATATTGCCACTGTGTACATTTCTAAATGTTTTCATTATCGTTACTAAACAAAAACAATGTTTATAGTCCGATTTTAAATACTTGCTTGAATATACAATAATTTTTAATCTCTTAAAAAACTTGGACGAATTTCATGACTGAAAATGAAAGAAAAATCGATATTTCTTACTGGGAAATGAAAGAAAAGTCGATGTTTCTTACTGGGAAATGAGAGAAAAGTCGATATTTCTTACTGGGAAATGAAAGAAAAATTAGTATCTCCTACCCCTAAACAGTTTCTTCCAGCAAACTCCGTTTTAGAAAACCTCGTCGTTTTATTTTCTCGACGGGAAAACGAAAATCAAATACATTAATTGCAATGTCCGTAAGATTTATTCCCTTTTACGCCATTAATCCCTAGTAAATTTTAATCCCTCAATTTTACGTGGATATTTACAAATCTGATCTTCGACGCCCGAATATCCCCCAGAAATTGTGAGATAAAAGCCAAGTCATTATTCCTAGGAAGAGACCCGTGAATAACCTCTCGCTGTTGACAGAGGACTTATCAAACCGCATAGCTATTTGCACATCATTATCCGAAGAAGCTGGAAAATGGAATAAAAACGAAGGAAGGTAATGAGGACACATTCTTGGCTTCTTCCATATATATACTTTACGTCTTGTAATTTAATTCATGTCTTATTAGACTAAAATTTTATTCAAATTGTTTTTTTCACTTATCTAACCATGTAATATTCGTCTAATTATATTATATTTACTTGATTACATAATATATATTTAGATATATGACACTTATCCAACTATAATATCTAGTGTGGCAATGCATCTGGCCCTTGCTTTAGAAATAACATGATGAGAAAGAAAAATATTTGCCATTTCGTTTCAGTCATTACTTGAGGTCTATTACGAAAAAATATAATGAAGATCATTTCTTTCAATCTTAGTTTAAGCCATATGCCTAACCCTCTTATCAATTTCTCCGAGCAGTTCACTATCTTACGTTCTTGTTCAGCTGTCTACAATCATTTATATACAGCGAGGTGATTTACATCTCACCTTATTTTGCAGTGCAATAACAGAATGTAATAACTGGAAGACATGAATATATATAAAAATAAAAAAGTATAAAGCTCCAAGAAATAAAATGCTTTGTGTCTACATGGTTGATCAACGTAAAAATTTCATCATTAAAGAACCAATAAAAAAAAAAAGAAAAAAAAAAAAAAACCATGATTTCCTCCTTATTTGAATATATTATTTTGGTCAACTATATCAGAAAAAAATAAAGCAGTAATACATCAGTATTTAAGGAACAATACTTACATGTGGAGGCAAGACTTTTGAAAGCACGCGCGCACGCGCGCACACACACGCGCACACACACACATATATATACACACACACACATATATATATATATATATATATATATATATATATATATATATATATATATATATAATATATATATGTATGTATACACGTAAAAATGCATTGCCATTAATAGTCACAAGGGCCTCTTTACTTTTTGGCTACCTCAAACATTTAGTATATTCATTATCCTCCGCCTTTAGATCGTGTGAGGTTTCGAATCCTACAACGGAAGGAAAAAAGCAAAATCGTTTATTTCTAATTTTGATTTAAATGAATGAAATGTGTGTATGTATGTATATTTATATATAAATATAATAAATATATATATATATATGTATATATGTATATGTATGTATGTATATATACACATACATAAATATAATATACTTTGAGAGAGTAAAATAAAGGGAATAGGAATAGAAAAAAAAAAAACATTAAAGTTCATCAAAGTAAATTGATTATTTCGCCTTTTTACCCTCTTTTTTTCAGTAACAGTAGGCCGTAAACCATTTACTCCCTAGAATACATGACCAAAAAAAGGTAATAAAAATTAACAGAGTAAAAGGTCAATGGGCCGCAAATGGTATAATGGGGGTGAGGGGGGAACAGGGAGAAGGAAAGAGAATTATAGATGGGGAGGAGGAAAGGAAAACGTAGGGGGGGGGGGGGAGTACCAGTAGTCATAGAAGGAAAAAAAAAAGGTCTCTCAGAGGCATCTATGATTTATGACAGGCAGTAAAAATACGTCATGGGAGAATGGAGCGGTCACTGTGGCGCCTACCAGAAAATGTGGTAATTTTCAAAAGATGGTTTCCTAGATACAAGTTTTATCTCTCTCTCTCTCTCTCTCTCTCTCTCTCTCTCTCTCTCTCTCTCTCTCTCTCTCTCTCGCATGCCCATGTCACCATCGCTGTCAACAGGAATGCTGAGGAGCGAAGTTAGTCCAAGGTGGTCTGAAGTTTCAGATTAGCTTCAATGAAATACAAGCTGTGGTTGAGTTATTAGCCCATGACATTAATATACTATTCTAAACACACTACTTAATTTTTTACGTTTTTTTCCCTTGTTTGCGAATAAAAGTGATATGTTCCAACAAAATGTTACATGTCAAATACTTTATTTCAAAACTAAAAAATACCTATCATGTGATACATAATTAAATTTCGATTGCGAAAAAATTCCGAATGCCCCAAAATGTATCGTTCAGCAACAGAGCTATAATACTGTTGGCGTCCGCAATGAAAATGATAATTTTTGACTATTTGCTTTAAATGCGAAAAGAGCAACTTGTGTTAAATTGTGTGAGTGGGGACAATGAGATTCAGCTGTCGTTGTACTAATTGGCACTTCAGGTCACTCTTGGTGCTCGCCAACTGTGTAATTGGATTAACTGTCATCATCACATTAAATTACCTATGTTTCAATATCTAACCATTACTTTTATTAAAGTAAGCGACTTAAAAAAAGAAATATAATTCCTGTTAAATCAATATGTCAATGTAGTTTATAGGCATACAAACAACACCTCAGTGTCATTAAGCGTACCTAAAATTTGTATTCTACTCTGCACTGAATTGCAAGTGAAAGTAGACCCCACCTAACGCTTTAATAGCATAAAAAATTTATTACATACTTGATTAACAGAACTATATTAAACCAGATATAACTTCAATAAACTTATTTCGAACACTGACGGCTTTTCTTCATTGCTCATAAACAAGAAAATCAAGACACACACACATATATAATATACATACATACATACATACATACATATATATATATATATATATATATATATATATATATATATATATATATATATATATATATATATATATATATATATATATATATTTGTGTGTGTATACATACATGCATATATAAACACCATATATAGGAAAAATATGCAGTACACTTAGCGAATCCTCTATTCAATTGTTTTAATACCATTGTTAAAAAGGCTAACTTTTAACATACAACTATTTTCTTATCAACAAAATTATAACAAACACAACGAAGCGAACAATTAGTCAGCTTACGATCTACCTATTGATTTAAATTGCTATATCTAGATCTTGCTTTTTTTGGTTAAAAATAAAACAATAAGTGAAATTTGAAAACAACATAATACTCAATCACTAATTTGCCAGTTTTAATTCTTAGTTAATTAGGCAACAATACTGTATTGGAGAATAGTAACATGGTGATTATTTGCTTTGCCAAATATTGCGATTCTTCTGCCTAGCTAATTAAACATTAATTGTAGAACCTAAAGTTTAACAGTTCATGGTACAACAACCACCATCAGTATAAACATAAACTTCAGTCCTACAGGATCGTTCAAGTAATGATTCTAGCACCTGTTTAACTATCAACTTACGGCAGTAATTCCTGACAAAGCACCAAGTATGCAAAACAAGCTTCGTATATCACGAAACCCCCCGACGTAATCACTCAACAGCAAATTTAATTGCTTTTAAAACAGGAGTAATTAACTGTTAAAACAGAGTTAATCAACTCATTATGCAAATTAACAAATGGATACTTTCCCGCGTGACGCGGCTATGACGCAATCCATCGCCTCCCCGACGGTGTTTGGATAATTAATATAAATCTTAATTGAACATCGTTTATTTAACATGTAAACGTTTAGACCTCATTAACAAATGCCCGGGGGGAGGGGGAGATGCCCGAGGGGGGGAGTGGGCAGCCTTGCTCAAAACATACACACGAGTTACGTGCATATCCGCTTGCATGCCAAGCTGCATTGCATTGCATTTTAATTGCTCGGGCAAAGCTGTGATTTGATGTGTTTATGTGCATGAAGGCATGTGCATTCATTAGGTTTTTTTTAGGATTGCTTTGTCTCCGGGCTTAATCTGTAATCAGAGCTCGGCATAACTGCCTTGCTTGAAAATAAAAGTGATTACCTTCAAGAATGTGGAATGAGTTCTTCAATAACACTGATGATTTTTGACCAGCTTTTTATCATTATTATTAATATTATTATTATTATTATTATTATTATTATTATTATTATTATTATTATTATTTTTATTACATCATTATTACCACTGCTACTAGTACACTGAAAATGATAATAATAGTAACGATAATAATAGATATTGTAACATCATTGTTGATTACATGAACTAATAATAATAATAATAATAATAATAATAATAATAATAATAATAATAATAATAATAATAATAATAATAATAATCATCACCATCATCATCATCATGGTCCTTTTCTATGCTACGCTCGCTACAGTGTGGTCATACAAAGTATATGTAAATAAAACATACATAAATGCACGAGGTAAATATTTGTCGCAATATATCTGATATGTCATTAGCAAGGGGAAAAAAACTACTTAAATATAGACCTTTTCGACGGGACGTGAGTACGTAACATTCTTAAAACAGAGGATTTGTTTAATGGTTCAACGCTGAGTATTTTATTTATAGACCATATGTTATAAGATATATTTATGTAATTAACTTTATCTTTTTGGGCTCTTTGGGTTCTATTTGCCATCCATCATCACGACAGTTCTGTTTTAAGCCAGGATTTCTTAAAGGTAAGATTCTATGAAATATCGCCAAAGATAAAAGCAAAGTTCCGTCTGAATTTAGTTCTTTTTCTCGAGCAGTTAAAAGATATCAAGAAAATATTACACAGCTGATTTACTCGAGTCTTAATTCACTTAACACATCTGGGAAGAATTACACCCAAGAGAAAAAGCTTTAGGTTGAGGAATATGACAGTGACTCATCTCTCTCTCTCTCTCTCTCTCTCTCTCTCTCTCTCTCTCGTGACTATAGAAACACATACAACTGGCAATCTGAGTGACTCGTTACTTGAAATCCAGTATGCTTCTTTTGCAGGTCCCATGAGAGAGAGAGAGAGAGAGAGAGAGAGAGAGAGAGAGAGAGAGAGAGAGAGAGAGAGAGAGAGAGAGAGAGAGAGAGCTATTTTATGACATGAGTGACTGTGGCGGCATTAAAAATCATATCCTAATCCTCTCTCTCTCTCTCTCTCTCTCTCTCTCTCTCTCTCTCTCTCTCTCTCAAATCCATCAGTCTTTTATATGTCTGTCAGTGTCTACCTTCCTGTTCTCCCGTTTTTCCCCAGCCACCTACCCTAACCCCCACCTCCCCCCCCCCCTCTGACATCAAACTCACCCACCAATGCACCTTAAAAAACCTCATAGCCCACTGAGGTACGATATTTCCTCGGAAGAGAAACGACGTAACTCTCGCATCCGAAGCTTTGATTACTCTATCAAACTGCCTACGTATCTCTCACTCTTCGTCCTTCTCTCTATTTTCGTTCTTACTTTTCAAACGCAGATATTTAGTAATTTATTTACACAAAAAAATTCTTCATTCTTCTGTTTGATTTTAATTTGTAAATTTGGTATTTTTTAACACCACAATAATTTCGCACAAATATTTCAATTTTGGAAGATTTCAACATTTTTGTTTATATGAGGAATAGGTCAGACTTCATCATACTGTTCCAATTCTTGTGGTTCTAGAGCAATTTTTGAATTACTGAATTTTTCTTCCAAAGATTATCATTTTGTCATAGTAATATCCATCCTTTTTACTTTAAAAAAAATATTTACTTGCACAAATTTTCCTTCCTTCTTTTTAGTGTGGTTTCAACGACAGAGTTCAGATCTAAAAAAAAGTCTTCAATCAGATAGAAAGCATATTTATATATATCAGTCACGGTCTATTGCCCTGAACCACCATCATTCGATACTCGTCGAGGACTCAGTAGCTTAGGGGGAAAATAAGGGGATGGGGGGAGGATAGAGCAGGGGATGGAAGAGGAGACGGATGGAGGAGGGGATGGGGAAGGAGAGAGAAGGATGGGGAAAGTTATGGAAGAGGAGAAGGATAGAATAGGGAAAGGGATGAAGGAGGAGAAGGATAGGAGGAGGAGAAGGGATGGAAGAGGAGAAGGATGGAGGAGAGAAGGGGGAGGGGGAAGAGGGGAATAGGGGAAGGGATGGAAGAGGAGGAGGATAAAGGGGATGGGAAAGGAAGAGGTTGAGGGGGGGGAAGTGGAGGATAGTGGAGGGGATAGAAGAGGAGGAAAATACGGGAGGGGGGGATAAAATAGGAGGAAAATACGGGAGGGGATGGGAAAGTATCGTAGGGAAAAGGGATAGGAGAAGAAAAGGATAGGAAGGGGAGAGAGGAGTTGGGGAGGAGATGGGATTACAAGGTCATTATAAAAAGATATATGGCAAAATGGTAATTTCATGTAAATTGCAAACTTGACGTTATCATATTTATAAAAAAAAAAGGATGAAACAGAAAAATTCAGTAATTCATTGAAAATATATATATATATATATATATATATATATATATATATATATATATATATATATATATATATATATATATATATATATATATATATGTTTGTCTGTGTATGTATGTTTATCGGTTTCACGATTATCAAATTGCAAAAAATTAAACTAAATAGATCATACACAAAACTTATACGAAATAAATTTAGTAAAGGGAATAACTGAATAATGATTATGCTAACTTTATACTATGCATAAATGTGAAAATAATATATTCAGGTATTCCTAGTTTCTTTTTGGTAATTACCATTACAACTGTCGAAATGAATGCTTGCTTTATGATTTAATGATAGGTAGTAAATAAAAATATGACCGTATTTTGTACGTATAGTTTCAACATTGATATACCTGATGAGCTATGTTTAAAGACATGGTGTATTATCGAGAATAAAGCAAGCGTTATTCAACAACAACAATAATAATAATTATGATAATTAAAAGCTATTGCTACTACTACTACTACTACTACTACTACTACTACTACTACAAATATATATATATATATATATATATATATATATATATATATATATATATATATATATATATATATATATATATATATATATATAAAACAATGACAAAAAAAATAATAATAACAAAAAAAGGATACAATAACCTATCTATAATGTAAAACTTAATTATTTTATAAGGCATGTAAGGCATAATCCACAGGGAAAAAAATAAAAAGTAACCAAATGACAGAAGTCCCCAACTACAATATCCGTGGTGTTCGTAAAAATATAATTTGTTTTTGCATAAAAAAAAATCTTTCGTCCTCATGATGTCACTCTTACATACGCAGCAGACGTTTCCTACATTCTGAGATACCCCCTCCCCTCCCCCTATTTTTAAAGGCTTAGAATGAAGGAAGGGAGGGGTAGGGTGCTTGAAAGTAATAGAAGAAAAGGGGTATGGGGAAATAGGGGTATAAACTCTCAAAGAGAAAAATGTAATAAAGATACCCCCCCTACCCCCACCTCAAATTTCATTTCTTACATGGCAATAAAAATTAAGAATTAATTGAAAAACCGGGTAAGAAAAATGATGGGGGTTCTTAGAGTTAAAATCTGATAAAGCTATGAGGGTTCCTAGTGTTAAAATCAGATGAAGTTATGGGGGTTCTTAGTGTTAAAATCTGATGAAGTTATGGGGGTTCTTAGTGTTAAAATCTGATGAAATTGTGGGGGGTTCATAGTGTTAAAATCAGATGAAGTTATGGGGGTTCTTAGTGTTAAAATCTGATAAAGTTAAGGGGGGTTCTTAGTGTTAAAATCTGATAAAGTTATGAGGGTTCTTCGTGTTAAAATCTGATGAGGTTATGGGGTGTTCATAATGTTAAAATCAGATGAAGTTATGAGGGTTCTTAGTGTTAAAATCTGATGAAGTTACTTTTCCTTTCAAATATAAGCAAAATCAGGTTTTAAGAATTATACAAAATTAAATAGTGCTAACTTCGGATATAAGAAAGGAAAAATCCTCTCTCCCATTCAGGTATTCGTTTCAAGAATAAGCCATAAACTTTTACTTCAACTATTAAATAAATTTCGTTTTATCTCTAATATAATCAACCAATAAAAATCAATTCGCTTTCCGACCCTCAAAGAGTGGGAAACAGACAAATCATCTGAGGATGGTTGATGAAAACAAAAAAATTTGCTTGCGACTCAAGCAGAAATTCTTGAGAGTGATAGTGGCTCTCTCTCTCTCTCTCTCTCTCTCTCTCTCTCTCTCTCTCTCTCTCTCTCTCTCTCTCTCTCTCTCTCTCTCTCTCTTAGCATTCTCTTTGCTCCATTTAGCTCATTTGTTTCTCTCTCCCTTCATTACCCTCCTAATCTTTCTCAGGATTAACTTAAAAGCCGCTATTTATGATAAGGAGTACAAAGCCCACCCCTGTTGAATCAAGTCCCATTGAAGAGCATCCTGTTTACATAGCTACATTTAAAAGCCATTTAACCTAATCGACGCTGTTAAGCTAACGCGAACCTCTTTTTTTCAAATTACGCTCACATGCACAAACATAAAACCGGGTGGGAATGAAAGACACCTTGAGAGAGGGTGTGAAGTCAGCGTTTTTTTGGTCGACGAATCGTGTGGCGCCATTTCTATGACGTCATTTATGTGACGTCATCAAAAGTTTAAGATTTGAATGATGTAATCAAAAGCATGTGAGATGCCGACAATTGAAATGATGGAGAACGCTGAATGAGGGCTTTTATTGTCTTCTTCAATAAGAAACTGAACTTATTTCAGCAGTTTGATAATGCGATTAATTCCTGCTTTGGCTGCTCGAATTGATTTGATCATCTAATAGTATGATATAAAAAGATTATATATAATAACTTATTCATTAATGGTAATTTTCAATGGCTTTTTATATTTCATCTATTCATTCTAAGGGAAGGGAACAGAAACCAGGGTCAATGAGGCTTCGTTTTGTTCAAAAGTCTGGTTGGAGTAATAAAATTATAGCTTATGATAAATATACAGAGTTCAAAGATTACTATTCCAGATTCTATTAAAAAAACGTGTTTGTTGTCTTTTCAATTTTGCTTATCGTGTTTTCTATAAATAGATCATATCTTAATTTTGTTACTCAAATTAGGTCTGTGTCTTCTACTCGGAAAAAATATTTATCAGAATAATGAAAATTATCTAAAGTGAATACAATGAGCTATATAATAAAATAATGCATTTAAACATAAGTAGATGATTTACGATAGAGAGTGTTAAAATGATTTGGATAATGGGAGCGAAAAGTCAAACAGTCAAACATATGAAAAATCATTAAAATATCCCAAAGACATATTTCATCAAAGTCACAAATCACCTTTCTTCTAATATACAAGGAAAAAGTAATTGGCTCTCATATATCACTATCGCCGACTTACCGACCAAACACAAAGAAATAACTTAGTTACATCAAAAGTAATATGGAATTAATATCAGGTAGATATAAAGATCAATGTGTAATAAACAACGAAAGATTTTCCTCTATTAATGCAATAAAGTTGCAATGGAAAGATTGTCTCCTCTTAATTGCAATAATGTCTGTTGCAAAGGAAAAACTTTGGTTGGATCATGTCTGGTGGCGCCACACAGGTAGTGGGAGCTGAAAAGAATTAAAAGAACAAAACACAGGTGAGCGGGACGGTTGGGTGGGTGATCTGTCACTAGACACTGGGAATCAAAGACTCCGCTGTTTCGCCAGAAATTCCTTGTAAAAACAATTTGGTATTTTGATCATTGGCGATAACGAATTTCGGTAAATATCTTAGCGTTCGAGAAGAAAGTATCTTTTTTACTTTTACGACTTGAAATTAACTAATTTAATTTCGGTAAATATTTTAACATTCGAGAATAATTAGTCTGATTTTTCCTTTTTTTACTTTAATTATTTAGTTGTTTTGCGGTGCCGTTACGGTAATTATACCTTGCACAATGCATTATATACTGCATGTGGGTGGCCTACATCAGTGGTAAAGCATCAGACTCGTAGTTACGAGGCCTGTGGTTTGATCCCATACTGTCTCCGTCAGTCAAACAAGCTTTGGATGGATACAAACTTCTGCTTTTTGTTAAAGAAAGGGCAGAGGTCTGGCAGCCTCATCCTTTTGTAAATAGAGAGGTTAATACCCCGTCTGACATAATAGTCTTCCATATATACTTTTTACAAAGTCATTACACATATTTGTATGATAAAAAATCATATAGTCTTTACAAACCTCGAGCGAAACAGGCACACTTTTACAAATTCTAATATATATATATATATATATATATATATATATATATATATATATATATATATATATATATATATATATATAGATATATATACATATATATCTATATATATATATATATATATATATATATCTATATATATAGCTATATATATATATATATATATATATATATATATATATATATATATATATATACATACATATATATCTATATATATATATATATATATATATATATATATATATATATATATTATATATATATATATATATATATATATATATATATATATATATATATATATATATATATATATATATATATATATATAAATTTCGATTTCAACCGTAAACGGAAGAACAGATGTAAAATTTCTGTAGTATATTTCCTCATTTATCCTTTCCGAACAGTAAGATTTCGACTGACTCGTGAAATGATGAAATATTTCCACGCTAACCGAAATATTTTCAATATTCAACTTCAAACACGTAACTAAATATATGTTCGTTTACATTTCAAACTTCTCTAAACCTAATCCACACAATTTACACGGAATTTCATAAATGGAAAAAGCTACATTTTGTAAATTGGTTTCATTGAACAAATTCTTTTTATCATATATTAGTTCTTTAATAAAGCAAAACAATGAGAATGTTCACTACAGCTTGTTATGAGTTTTGTTGTTTTGTGTTTATAGTTCCAGTAAAGCTAGGAAAAAAAAACTTCATATTCTTGCCATTTGAACTTACAATATGTGTACATTCTTCCATCTGATGTTCTGAACTTGATATTAAATCAATATATATTAAGAGTTCATAAAACTTTTAATTAGAAACTGATTTTTTTTTTGCTTTGAAGTTCCCCACTTGAAATATAAAAATAATATGAAAGTTTATTTTTTGGGTGAAATCTGATCTTCCATCACCATCGGTCATAAGATATATTTTGGGATAAGATATATTTTAGACTTAAATAATTTTGGATAAATTAAGCTCGAAAAAATAAGTAGCTTAAAAGCCATTGAATGATCGTTAATTTGTTTACACATGAAATTGTTGCAATTATTAAAACATCAAATGAATAAAGAACAGGAAATAAAATGAAGGCAAAGGAACCGACACAAAATAGTTTGTGAAATTGCTCTACTTGAAACTGGGCTATTTCTTGTTGAGTCTTATTTGAAGTTGACATTTCCTGTAATGATCATTGCTTACGCTAATTAACTCGTTACAGCTGAGGTCATTAACGATCAAATTTGGAACGGTGATGTTTAATGTTTCATCTCCATAATAACATTACTGATGTACTCATGTTATTAATGTCAGTCGTAAATATCACATTCGTCGGATCAAAGGAGTGTTTCAAGAAAATTAGGTAATGCGGAGAGAGAGAGAGAGAGAGAGAGAGAGAGAGAGAGAGAGAGAGAGAGAGAGAGAGAGAGAGAGAGAGGGGTATTTATTATTGCCGAATAGTTCTAATCCTTCAGTGTGCGAGGAAAATTTCCTTATTGAGAGAGAGAGAGAGAGAGAGAGAGAGAGAGAGAGAGAGAGAGAGAGAGAGAGAGAGATGTTATTTATTATTACCGAATAGTTCTAATCCTTCAGTGTGCGAGGAATTTTTCCTTATTTCCATAAAATAGGAGAGAGAGAGAGAGAGAGAGAGAGGAGAGAGAGAGAGAGAGAGAGAGAGAGAGAGAGAGAGAGAGAGAGAGAAAGCCTAGATGTCACCTTGAAATATTCAAACTAACATAAGATAAAATCGCATAATGAAACTAATTTAAGATAATATACCGACGACTGCGTAATTACCAGTATATCAAGATCATTAGTACTGAGAATTGATATAAATCATACTTGACCGCAACGTTTCGAATCATACTTGACTGTTTCCATTAATATAGATCTTACATGACCGCAACGTTTCGAACCATACTTGACTGTTTCCATTAATATAGATCTTACATGACCGCAACGTTTCGAACCATACTTGACTGTTTCCATTAATATAGATCTTACATGACCGCAACGTTTCGAACCATACTTGACTGTTTCCATTAATATAGATCTTACATGACCGCAACGTTTCGAACCATACTTGACTGTTTCCGATTATTTCAGTGAATGATTTTATAGAACTTGATCGTTTTAGCTTTCTCACTAACTAGTATGACTTCCAAAAGTAACAGAATTGCCTTCTATGGAAGACATTACATTGGCATAGGGAAATATAAAAGGAGTATGAATAAAACAAGGGAAAATTCTCTATGGCTTAAGTGACAGAAATAACTGATGTCCGTTCGCATATTTGATATCAAAATAAGCTACTGTGCTAACTTGTCTGCACATACTCTTGGATGAAAAGTTTACAAGTTTACTACAGAAAATGACAGCATCAAGATCTAATTTTACCTGAAGACCATTTACAAAACAAAAGCAGTAGGTTAAAATTACAGAAAAATAACATGGAAACTTTTGGGAAATAAGGAATCTTCACTTGTATTTCAATTAAACAATCAATGACATATCCTGGGTTCCTCATTAGGCCCAAAATACTGAATATTACAAATCAAAACAATTGACCAAAAAGAAATTATACCTCTAAATTCTAATAAAACTATTAAATTTACGATCTTAAAGGATTAAAAATCTAATTTTTTTTAGTTGAAAAATATCCTTTTCTCCTCTGAATGTGTATTAAGTATCTAGATATATCATATTTATCAACAACTTTAGAATATCAAGAATCCTAGTTTTGAGCTGAGAAAATACCCCTTCTTTTTCGAATGCGTATTCGGTAAGATATCCCTGAAATGAAGCAACACCTCAAGTCTATGTGGAGAAATAACCATTTCTTTTTCGAATGTGTATTTGGTAAGATATCCTTGAAATGAAGGAACACCTCAAGTCATGTGGAGAAATAACCTTTTCTTTTTCGAATGTGTATTTGGTAAGATATCCCTGAATTGAAGGAACACCTCAAGTCATGTGGAGGAAATAACCTTTTCTTCTTCGAATGTGTATTTGGTAAGATATCCCTGAATTGAAGGAACACCTCAAGTCTATGTGGAGAAATAACCTTTTCTTCTTCGAATGTGTATTTGGTAAGATATCCCTGAATTGAAGGAACACCTCAAGTCTATGTGGAGAAATAACCTTTTCTTCTTCGAATGTTTATTTGGTAAGATATCCCTGAATTGAAGGAACACCTCAAGTCTATGTGGAGAAATAACCTTTTCTTCTTCGAGTGTGTATTTGGTAAGATATCCCTGAATTGAAGGAACACCTCAAGTCTATGTGGAGAAATAACCATTTCTTCTTCGAATGTGTATTTGGTAAGATATCCCTGAATTGAAGGAACACCTCAAGTCTATGTGGAGAAATAACCTTTTCTTCTTCGAATGTGTATTTGGTAAGATATCCCTGAATTGAAGGAACACCTCAAGTCATGTGGAGAAATAACCTTTTCTTCTTCGAATGTGTATTTGGTAAGATATCCCTGAATTGAAGGAACACCTCAAGTCTATGTGGAGAAATAACCTTTTCTTCTTCGAATGTGTATTTGGTAAGATATCCCTGAAATGAAGGAACACCTCAAGTCTATGTGGAGAAATAACCTTTTCTTCTTCGAATGTGTATTTGGTAAGATATCCCTGAAATGAAGGAACACCTCAAGTCATGTGGAGAAATAACCTTTTCTTCTTCGAATGTGTATTTGGTAAGATATCCCTGAATTGAAGGAACACCTCAAGTCTATGTGGAGAAATAACCTTTTCTTCTTCGAATGTGTATTTGGTAAGATATCCCTGAATTGAAGGAACACCTCAAGTCATGTGGAGAAATAACCTTTTCTTCTTCGAATGTGTATTTGGTAAGATATCCCTGAATTGAAGGAACACCTCAAGTCTATGTGGAGAAATAACCTTTTCTTCTTCGAATGCGTATTTGGTAAAAATATACCTGAAATGAAGGAACACCTCAAGTCATGTGGAGAAATAACCTTTTCTTCTTCGAATGTGTATTTGGTAAGATATCCCTGAATTGAAGGAACACCTCAAGTCATGTGGAGAAATAACCTTTTCTTCTTCGAATGTGTATTTGGTAAGATATCCCTGAATTGAAGGAACACCTCAAGTCATGTGGAGAAATAACCTTTTCTTCTTCGAATGTGTATTTGGTAAGATATCCCTGAAATGAAGGAGCACCTCAAGTCTATGTGGAGAAATAACCTTTTCTTTTTCGAATGTGTATTTGGTAAGATATCCCTGAATAGAAGGAACGCCTTAAGTCTATGTGGGCAAAGAATCCTTTTCATATGTCTCTTTACCGTTAAGAAAATCTCATGTGACATAAAGAGCACCGAGGTGATAACGGAAACCTTCAGTGCCAATGAAATCTTTTGTGGTGGAGGTGTTTATTCCACAAGAGTCTTTCAGGTAAAACTTAAACGGAAAATTAGCATACGTGAAGATACGGCAATACTTTGATCATCTTAAGGTTTAAAACTGTAAATTACTATCAGCAGGGTGGAGTCGGCCCAGATATTCTGTCGTTTAGTGAAGGCTTCAAGTCTCGAGCTCAAGAAAAATTCCGTAAAACAGGGTCATAAAATCACAATGGACCTCACCTTCATTCCTATCATTATAAATGGAGGTTGCCAGTCCATTTGGGCAGACCCCCACCCCTCTCAGGTGGTTCGATTCTCACAGGATCATTTTTTCTTAGCTTTTTACTGAGATTTAAGCTTTAGAACTTCCTCATAAAAATGTTGTATTTACGTGTGAGAGATATATCACAGTCCCAACTGCCGATTAACAGCCAGACTCTGAACCTGTTTTTTTTTTTTCTAGGATATGGCGTGTTTGGAAAGACGACGTTTTCTGTTTTCTATTTCACTTTTAAATTTTCCAGTTTTTTTCCTCTCTCTCTCTCTCTCTCTCTCCTCTCTCTCTCTCTCTCCTCTCCTCTCTCTCTCCTCTCTCTCTCTCTCTCTATATATATATATATATATATATATACATATATATACACACATATATATATGTGTGTGTTTGTATGTATGTGTGTGTACATATACACACTAGTGTATTAAAGCCATAAAAAATTACGACTAAATTATTAGATGGCTAGGCATACACACGTATACATAAACTCAAGAGATTCAATCCTTCACACCATTTCCCCTTACCTAACCTAAACCCGTTGAGAGAATGTGATTTCCGAGAGTACCTCTCGGCGTTCCCCTTCTCACCAGGGTATTACTACTCCCCTCTTACCAAGAGAATGACAGAATATATATATATATATATATATATATATATATATATATATATATATATATACCATAAATATATATATATATATATATATATATATATATATATATATATATATATATATATATATATATATATATATATATATATATATATATATATCCTTTCTGAGTGTGGCCAAAGAACATAACCCTCAAAAGTAATGGGTACTTGTGATTGAATATAATATTTGTACCAGAAAAGGGAAACAAATCAGGTACTGTAGAGAGAGAGAGAGAGAGAGAGAGAGAGAGAGAGAGAGAGAGAGAGAGAGAGAGGAGAGAGAGAGAGAGAGAGAGAGAGAGAGAATCATAATAAATTCCCTATAGTTACGAAAAAAAAAGTTTTATAAAAGGCGAAGCAGAACCAGCAGGGCACTGAAGTAGAGAGAGAGAACCTGATAAAAATCTATTCTACTTGGCAGTTAGTGATTACCTCATCGAGGCCCTTTTGTTTTTATGTTATGATAATATGTTGCGAGAGAGCAGTGATCACTCATGTCTGATATTTTTTGTGCCTCTTATCTCTCTTTCTTTAAACTTAGTGTCGGTTGGTGGAGACCATATATATCGACCAACAAATTGGTCCCGAATTCACTACTGGAGTCAAGAAGGGTTCGGTGGATTAAAAAGTAATGTCCTATAGATTACAGGCCCCTTTTCCTCTCTTGAAATTAAAGGAATTGTAGGGATCTTGGATGTATAAAATCCTTTGAGTCCATCCTTTAAGAATCCATTTGCTCTTGGGTATAGAGCGAATTAGTTTAAACGTTTAAAGAGTTTTCATGATCTTGTCTTAACTTATTCTTAAAATCGTTGATCGTGTTACTGTTCACTACATCCACTGGCAGGGCTTCCTTCATTTCCACGAAGAGAGAGAGAGAGAGAGAGAGAGAGAGAGAGAGAGAGAGAGGAGAGAGAGAGAGAGAGAGATCCAAAAATTCACCTAAGGCTGATCTATCAGACAACCTTGTAAAAAAAGTCACGCGTCTTTTAGAAATCCTTCACCCAAACCGAACCCCATCTTCGAAAGCGTCTCGGAACATCGTGGACGTGTGAATCTGCTAAACAGGTCCCACCCTTTGCCATTAGAGAGATATGAATGGCTATTTATTAAACAATTAAGATAGCATCTAGTATTCTGCTCATGTTAGTAGATAACCTGCGAGTCGATGGGGCTTGTAACCGCATTATGCTATCGGGAGGTTTGTCGGCCTGTTTTTTCCTTGGCGTTAAGTATGGGGATTTTAAGGTGGAGGGGGGGGAAGGGAAGGCAATTGGTCCCTTAAAGACTGGACGGTCGTCTGGTATCGAGTACGAGAGAGAGAGAGAGAGAGAGAGAGAGAGGAGAGGAGAGGAGAGAGAGAGAGAGAGAGAGAGAGAGAGAGAGAGCTATTTAAGGAGGTAATAGCGATAACCAAGAAATCGACACTATTTTCGACACGCTTCTTGCCCGAATTGGTCCCGAACTTGTACAAGAACTTAACTAAAAAAATAACAGATAAAAAACCCCATAAAATGCACTAGGTGAAGTTGGCCATTAGTATCACTGATAATACATTAAGAAAAGACTGTAACTTCCAATTGCTTTAGTGCATAGAAGCATGTCTGGAACATAAAATCACCGAAGGACAATTCCAAGGAAGACCTGGTATTGGTGTGAAATTTTCACGTATAATGATCGGTAAAAAAGAAAGAAAATATTGGTTAATGCTTATTTCAGAGCTTCACTGGTGCATGAAATGAACTAAAAGGTGTTGAGAAGTTAATGTTATGATTACGTTACTAGAATTTTCATTATAAACAAAAAAGAATACTTACAAAGTTTCATTGGCCGAAGTCTACATTTGGATGACCTTTTATGGAATCTTTCTTATGGAAACACTAAAATAAACTAAATTCCTCTTATAACAATATTTTGCTTGAATTAATGATGCGTTAAAAAAAACACTGGAGGCATCACTGCATAAATTTCATGAAAAAACCGTGTAAATTGAATTTTTTTTAGATGGAGTTCACATAACTAACAAAGAAATTAAATTACATGTAATAATTACAGGGAATAACCACGATATATATATAAAAATATTATTAATAGATTATGCTACTAAACAGTATGCATGAATTAAATAAGGATGGTTTTTGACGATAAATTTTCTTGACGCTATATTTTGAGTGACAGAATTTGTGCAACAATATAGTGTAAAAAGCCTCACTATGCGCCCTAGACTATCTCTTTTCAAAGAAAAATGCTAAATATTTTGTATTAATTTTGATAGGAAAGCACACAATTGAATAAATAATTAGAGTGAAATGTCTGCTATTGGAAGGAATTACTTTATCAAAAGAAATACATAATTATGTCGGTTCTAGCTCAAACCAAACAGGAGGTTGGCCATAAGATTACTGTTACTGCTCAGCAAATTACATAATTGGAATGCGAAACAAATCTTAAAAGCCTGATACACCTGGTCATAATGAGGCATGAAACCCATCTGCAATTGTTCATATACATTGGTATATCATATTATGAAAAGAAAAACTAGGAAAAATACAATTAAAAAACTAAAAGTACTTTATGGATCACCCCGTAAAACTGGCGAACAAAGATATGTAAAAATATGAGAAAGTATTATTGTTGCATGGAATATCCATTAGTTACAGCAATAACGTTGGAAGCATCTGGTAAAATGTGCGCAGAACTGACTAATGTAATGCATTGGATAACATAAACCATGTAAGTCAATGAGATGTGTAAATTCATGTAAAATTGTTATGTGGATCTATTCAAAGGCTGTGATAACCTATCAGAAACGTTTCTCTCTGGTGATCTGCTGGACTGGGGTTCGAGACCCACTAAAGCTCAATAGTTTTTTGTCGTGTTTGCAACCTCATCATCCTTGTGAGCTAAGGATGTATGGTTTGAGGGCCTATAGGTCTACCCACTGAGTCTTCATCAGCAAGCTTGGCCCTAGCTTGGGTGGAGAAGGCGCTTGGGCGCTGATTATATGTAAACTGTATATGGGTAGTCCCTGTCGCTACTGTCCGTTGCCTCTCCATTCATGAACGCCCTTTAAACCTTAAACTTTTAATGAAGAGACTTGGGTCATGAGGCAAGGAACTAGGCCGGGGGAGATCATTCAGCATTATCATCAATCTAAATGAATGAATGATATATCTAAAAAGAAAAAAAAAGTCGTTTAAAAGGCAATGCAAAAAAACTCAAGAGGTACTAATGAATATAGGCCAACAACCATTCACATTTCCGTATATCAAAATAATAATATAAAACTTGAAAATGGAACTTCAATTACAATAATGGAAATATAGTAGTTGGAAAAGCAAGATGCTATAAGCCCAAAGGGCTCCAACAGAGATAAACAACCCAGTGAAGAACGGAAATAAACAAACTACAAGAAGTAATAGACAATCAAAATAAAATATTTTAAGAACAGTAACAACATTAAATTTGATCTTTCATAAACAAACTATAAAAACTTTAAAAAATTAAGAGGAAGAGAAATAAGATAGAACAGCGTGCCCGAGTGTACCTTCAAACAAGAGAACTCTAATCTAAGACAGTGGAAAGGCCATGGTACAGAGGCTATGGCACTACCCAAGACTATAGAACAATGGGTTGATTTTGGAGTGTCCTTCTCCTAGAAGAGCTGCTTACCACAGCTAAAAGTCTCTCTTTTACCCTTACCAAGAGGAAAGTAGCCACTGAACAATTACAGTGCAGTAATTAACCCCTTGAAAGAAGAATCGTTTGGTCATCTTAGTGTTGTCAGGTGTATAAGGACAGAGGAGAATGTGTAAAGAATAGGCCAGACTATTCGGTGTATGTGTAGGCAAATACAAAATGAGCCGTAACCAGAGAGAGGAATCCATTGTGGTACTGTCTGGCCAGTCAAATTACCCAATAACTCTCTAGTAGTTGGCATCTCCACGGGTGGCTGGTGCCCTGACCAACATGCTACTTAGCGAATAATCGTCAATTAACGGAAAATAAAATCCTTGAATTGTGTTATAGTTAATAATATTACCTGGCATTGGAACAGCTATGGGAACGAGTTGTGGAATAAGATGGACCACTTGAGAAAATTAGTAAAATGGAACCGGCAAAATATTATATTAGATAACGCAATTTAAGATCTGGAGAAAATATCATATTAGGAGGAATCACTTCGAATATTATGTATGATGTGTAGAAAATTGGGCATTATGGGAAAATATTACGTGAAGTTACGTATAAAAAAAACAATATAAATTACTAAGAGATAGAGTTTAAAAGTCGATTTCTATAGATGGAAATTTAAAAATTGCACGACGGAAAGAGTGAAATATGAGTTCGCTAAATATTCATAAATATATTCAATTAAGATACAACTTATAGATTATTTAGAAGTTTTATCTCTCGGTAATTTATGAAATTAGAAAACTTCATGTTTTGGGCAGCAAACAGACGAAATATAATCATATAATTCAAAACAAGATGTTAACATCCAGGCCCTTATTCGAAGGGAAAAAATATCGATTTCCAAAGACTATCATCACAAGCACCATACTTCGTTGTAATTATGAAGGAAAGGAGACTTTCGAACCTCAAAAGAAATGTAACTGGCACAAGAATTGCTTGTTAACGATAACTGCTCACAAACCAACTTGAAATAACATAGAGACAGACAAGGACGGTATCCCTAATTCCACTTTGACGTCCTAAAATAACAACACAGATAAGTCAAGATGAGGTTCAAAGGAACTTAATGGCTCAGGCTGTCAATATTCTTTATCGCATACAGAATGCTTCAGTTACATTAAAGGCTATAACAAAGGTAGGAAAGACAAGGGGCAATTAGATTAATGTATGGTGTATATCTTTAGATCCAGACACTTGCTACTGGGTTGCTTAATGGCATCGTATATACACATAACGACGGACGCAGGAAAAAATTTGCCGTAAAAAACGGTAATAATAATGGAATAAATGTTGTCAGGCATTTACCGTTTTAAAATAGATATATTGACGTTAAGGAATGATATTACGGTTACCAACCCATAAAGGATAATAACAAAGTAGGGTAAGAATTACGGTCGCCTGTATCTACTGAAATACGACTGCGAACAGTATATCTTTACGGAGAATTTCCGACGAAAATTGTTGTTTCTTAACAGTACACATAACGCCAGTCAAACATCCACACAACATGATCTAGTAGTTAGGCTATTCACATTGAAACCAAGAGAGCAAGCGAAATGACGAAAATTGCATTCAGTAGGCCCCTTGTTAGCAAACCTTTCCATCCTTGTGAGCGAAAGATGAGAGATTTAGGGGTCTATAGATCTCCCCCATTGCCTGGTCCTCCTTGATTCTCGTTTGGGTGGGGGCCGTTCAAATGTGCACAAGTTTGGTCCCTAAAGACACTGTTAGACAGCGCATTCAGCTGGCCCTTACCCCTGATCTTCATGACTTTAAAGAATTTTGATTCCTGAGCATGGAAGGGCTCTTTGTCAATCATAAATTCATCAAATCCCCACTAAACTATTGTTA
>NC_090751.1:19332769-19335269 GCF_036898095.1 Palaemon carinicauda | reverse complement strand
ACTTTAGGCCTTATCATTCACGCAAGGAATAATGATTTATTTATTGGTTCTTTTCAACCGGCGTTATAACATCATAAGTCATCAACAGGGCAATGCCATTAGTAATAAAAGAAATGTAAGTTGGAGTTACTTAACATTAAGATCATAACTTTAAAAATACATTTAGTACTTAAACAAAGATTCGTAAACAAACAGACTAACTAAGCAAATGTCATAAAGGAAAAAATAAGAAAATGTGTCAAAATAAAGCTTGGGATTTTTCCAATATTTGCTCTCCGTCATCGACATGAAATATTGTTCAAAGCCGGTCGCTGCTGAAATAAAATGAAGCAATATAAAAGGAGTATTGGTTTCAATATATATTTTTCTTTGTGATCCCATAAATACTACAGCTTGATTGAAGCTCGTTTGGAAGCATTTGTCTTCACGTGTGTTCGAGTGCATTCAATATATATACAGTCGGGGAAAAGATTTTTTTTATCTGATATTCCACTTTTTATTTTTTCAATATTCTCGTTTTTATTTTATCCAAACGACGTCATGCGAATATGTAACACAAATCACTGTCTTGTTGGTCTATAGAAATACTGGAATAAAATTCAGAGCAAATGTTCAATTTAAAAATCTGAAGAAAAAGCTTTTATCTATAATAGAATCTCGTCATTGTTTCTATTACATCTGATAAATATGCCTTATACGTCTGCTCTGTTCTCTTCCCTCTACACCAAATATATTTCAAAGTTCCGACCTACCCTTTTCATCTTCTTTTTCTTTTTCAACTTCAGAAGAGTTTCCAAGGTAATTACTTTCTAAAGTTTCTTTTTATTTCTTCTATTCAACAGCTGCGCTAAAAGCAATATTGTTCCCAAAATTTGCTCTCAATTACTAAATCCTTTTACTGCACACCTAATGAGCTCATTGTGCTTTTCCGATGAAATTTAACTCCTTGACTCTTTGCATCCGGCCTGTGAAATTTACCAAGCAATATTTTTGTACTGGTCAACCAAACGATAACATATACTACTATTTAATCATTCATCAAAATGTTCATCATTTAGCCTACCCCAGCGTCATCCTGGTTTTCCGTAATTCACCAAACACGGCAGTTTCTTCTCACTATCACCAGTTATAACTGTATCTTCCATAAAAAAAAAAAAAAATCTATCTCACACTCACAGCCTCTCTTCTGGGCCAAAAGTCTGCACTGCTTATCTCATTCTACCATAAAATCACTCATTGCTTCTTCGGTGAAAAAAAAAAAAAAAAAATCAAATAGCATAGGGACCAAACAGCTATTACTTCATACTAGCTTTTATTTTGATTGGTTACTATCTCGTCTACATATTTCCTTAAAGGATTTTCACTAAGCATAAAAAAACCTCTTTCTGAAAATGTCCTGCACTTAAGCTATGCATTCTGAGCAAGGATCTCAATGCTTCTTTTATCTTTATGATGCTTCTTCGTGTCCATGTGGGCATCACAATCAGTTTTCGCTTTACTTCCGAACTTAATATACAATTATTTCTTCCAAAATAATTGTACACACAGACCTGCATATATTGAAGTTTAAAGATGCACGTATATAATTCCATATACAAGAATTGCCCTATTCATATTTGGAGATGATTATATAAATATCTATCGTTCATATATAAACACACACACACCACACACACACCACACACATATATATATATATATATATATATATATATATATATATATATATAATATATATATACACATATAAACATACTGAACACACACAAATATATGTGTATATATACATATATAAACATACATATATACGTATGTATATATAATGCACACACATACAGACAGATACACACACACACACACACACACACACACATATATATATATATATATATATATATATATATATATATATATATATATATCGTTTATTCATGAAAAATATTCTGATATAGTTTACATTTCTACCAGGGTAACATAATGATAACAAAGATTTTAAGCTCTTTATTCCTTTTAAAAGAAAGCATATTTTTTTTTCTTTTTTAAAAAGATGTAGTCCTTAATTCGTCTCTCTCTCTCTCTCTCTCTCTCTCTCTCTCTCTCTCTCGCTTGTCATCCTTTCATCCTGTAACGCCTGGAGACGACAGGTAAACGCTAAGATGAGGAGGATCACAGGACAGCAGCATCCAGCTGAGCCTCCTTTCATCTAACCATCTACGGACAATGAAGGAGACTATTCTTATAATCTGAATTTTAAAAAGGGGGAAGGAAACCTCCAGTCGCTCTCTGGACCGTTGTGGCCTCTTTTATTATTCTTTATTCTCTGTCTTAAATCTTTTAACGGAGTGAATATTCTTCAGTCATATTTCCAGACTAAAAAATTGTACCGCAAATGAACATTCTAATTCGCGAAGGAGAGAAAATTAAAAATAAAGCTAATAATTCATTATATCTATGACAATGCTTTTAACCATTAAAACATTTTATTACTTAAATGTACCCA
>NC_090751.1:19312242-19327242 GCF_036898095.1 Palaemon carinicauda | reverse complement strand
ATATTTGATTCCGCTGGTCGCTCAATCCCCTATTGCATTTTTATCCATCATCTTCCCTCTACTCTCCTAACCAAGTAACAAGTCTCGGCCACGGGCGAAGATAGCAATTAGGAACTGTTAAGATATTCCAGAGATTCATTAGATCGTATTTGTTACTTAGATGCTCACATTGACGTTCTCTCTGGGGAGACCGGGTCCGCATTTTAATGCTGCGTCCGATTGGTCTCCGGCTATGGCTTCGTTTATCTCATGCCGATAATGACCGTTTTGACCTCTTATGCGTGTCATGTTTGTAATGAGAGGCGTACCTCAGGGGGGCTTTAATTGGGTGCCGAATTCTGATGAGGATCTTTATTTTCTTTATGGATATAGAGGTCATATTCTCAACTTTCTCTCTCTCTCTCTCTCTCTCTCTCTCTCTCTCTCTCTCTCTCTCTCTCTCTCTCTCTCTCTCTCTCTCTCTGTTGTCTAATTAGATTTTCCCGTGCAGCTGTGAGTCAGTGATCAGAATATCTGCCCTGATTAAAGTAGGTTAATTACAAAGAAACTTGCGCTATATTCTTATGTTACTTTGTCACAAATGCTATTGATTATAACAGGCATCAAACAACTTTTACTTTTGAAAATCTCTCTCTCTCTCTCTCTCTCTCTCTCTCTCTCTCTCTCTCTCTCTCTCTCTCTCTCTCTCAAAATTAAGTTCTTCCCGAAATAGTTCCCTTGTCGCTCCCACCTCACCTCAAGCCAGCATGTTCGCCCTACATATATCATGCACGCAAGAACCTTTATAGCTTTCTTAATTTAAAAAGATGGCATTTGATGAGTAATAAAATGACGATAACCAATAACCATTTAATTAACCTCTGACCTCATATCGTAAAGGCCTCTTTGTGGAATCCCCTTGTATCACTTTTCCTCGGAGATTTGGAACACACACAAAAAAGAGAAACATTAAGCGATTAGCTTCAGGAAAAACAGTCGAGCCAATATTATTTTGGGCGTAGGAAACCCATCACGTAATCAACCAGACCGTAAAGGTTTCCAAAGACGTCAGATAATGTAAGATAATTTCTCCATTCAGTGCGATCATCTTCGATAAGGCAAATTTATTGGTCTCGGTCTTCAAGTCGAAGGATAATCTATAAGTCAGTGGTAGCGTTGCTTATGATACAGGTCTCGTGCCCTTATCTATTATTTTTTTGTTTTCACTTTGCGAATAAAATTGTTCTTATATCTGGCTTTATCTCCTCCATTTTTTTTAACTAATAGCCAGCCATTTAAACAACATTTCTTGATGTCAAAGCATCTTGTATACAGCAAACAATCAAAGCTAATTCCGATTGATTTCTTCAATATCTTTCTTTGTATTCCAGATGCCGCAACCGTTCTATTTACTATCTATTGCCGAGTGTACGTGCCGAAAATATTCTAGATTTAAGCCTCTGCATATCAATAAAGCCATTGATGATCTCATCATAAAATATAAATGTGAGCCAATAAAGATAATTGCGTCTTAGAGATAGAAGCAGATCAGGTTATATCTCGGAGGATTACTTTAGGCCTTATCATTCACGCAAGGAATAATGATTTATTTATTGGTTCTTTCAACTGGCGTTATTAACATCATAAGTCATCAACAGGGCAATGCCGTTAGTAATAAAAGAATTGTAAGTTGGAGTTACTTAACATTAAGATCATGCCTTTAAATATACATTTAGTACTTTAACAAAGATTCGTAAACAAACAGACTAACTAAGCAAATGTCATAAAGGAAAAATAAGAAAATGTGTCAAAATAAAGCTTGGGATTTTTCCAATATTTGCTCTCCGTCATCGACATGAAATATTGTTCAAAGCCGGTCGCTGCTGAAATAAAATGAAGCAATATAAAAGGAGTATTGGTTTCAATATATATTTTTCTTTGTGATCCCATAAATACTACAGCTTGATTGAAGCTCGTTTGGAAGCATTTGTCTTCACGTGTGTTCGAGTGCATTCAATATATATACAGTCGAGGAAAAGATTTTTTTATCTGATATTCCAGTTTTTATTTTTCAATATTCTCGTTTTTATTTTATCCAAACGACGTCATGCGAATATGTAACAAATCACTGTCTTGTTGGTCTATAGAAATACTGGAATAAAATTCAGAGCAAATGTTCAATTTAAAAATCTGAAGAAAAAGCTTTTATCTATAATAGAATCTCGTCATTGTTTTTATTACATCTGATAAATATGCCTTATACGTCTGCTCTGTTCTCTTCCCTCTCCATCAAACATTTCAAAGTTCCAACCTACCCTTTTTCATCTTTTTTTTCAACTTCAGAAGAGTTCCAAGGTAATTACTTTCTAAAGTTTCTTTTTATTTCTTCTATTCAACAGCTGCGCTAAAAGCAATATTGTTCCCAAAATTTGCTCTCATTTACTAAATCCTTTTACTGCACACCTAATGAGCTCATTGTGCTTTTCCGACGAAATTTAACTCCTTGACTCTTTATATTCGGCCTCTGAAATTTACCCAACAATATTTTTGTACAGGTCAACCAAACGATTTCATATACTACTATTTAATCATTCATCAAAATGTTACATCATTTACCCCAGCGTCATCCTAGTTTTCCGTAATTCACCAAACACGGCAGTTTCTTCTCACTATCACCAGTTATAACTGTATCTTCCATAAACAAAAAAAATCTATCTCACACTCACAGCCTCTCTTCTGGGCCAAAAGTCTGCACTGCTTATCCTCATCTTACCATAAAATCACTCATTGCTTCTTCGGTGGAAAAAAATCAAATAGCATAGGGACCAAACAACTATTACCACATACTAGCTTTTATTTTGATTGGTTGCTATCTAGTCTACATATTTCCTTAAAGGATTTTCACTAAGCATAAAAAAATCTCTTTCTGAAAATGTCCTGCCACTTAAGCTATGCATTCTGAGCAATCTTCTCAATGCTTCTTTTATCTTTATGATGCTTCTTCATGTCCATGTGGGCATCACAATCAGTTTTCGCTTTACTTCCGAACTTAATATACAATTATTTCTTCCAAAATAATTGTACACACAGACCTGCATATATTGAAGTTTAAAGATGCACGTATGTAATTCCATATACAAGAATTGCCCTATTCATATTTGGAGATGATTATATAAATATCTATCGATGTTTATATAAACACACACACATATACAGTATATATACATATAAACATACTAAACACACAAATATATGTGTGTATATATATATATAAACATACATATATATGTATGTATATATAATGTACACATATACAGACAGATACGCAAACATATACACACACACACACACACACACACACACACACACACACACACACATATATATATATATATATATATATATATATATATATATATATATATATATATATCGTTTATTCATGAAAAATATTCTGATATATTTTACATTTCTACCAGGGTAACATAATGATAACAAAGATTTTAAGCTCTTTATTCCTTTTATAGAAAGCATATCTTTTTTTTATTTTTTTAGAAAAAGATGTAGTCCTTAATTCGTCTCTCTCTCTCTCTCTCTCTCTCTCTCTCTCTCTCTCTCTCTCTCTCTCTCTCTCTCTCTCTCTCTCTCTCTCGCTTGTCATCCTTTCATCCTGTAACGCCTGGAGACGACAGGTAAACGCTAAGATGAGGAGGATCACAGGACAGCAGCATCCAGCTGAGCCTCCTTTCATCTAACCATCTACGGACAATGAAGGAGACTATTCTTATAATCTTGAATTTAAAAAGGGGGAAGGAAACCTCCAGTCGCTCTCTGGACCGCTGTAGCCTCTTTTATTATTCTTTATTCTCTTGTCTTAAATCTTTTAACGGAGTGAATATTCTTCAGTCATATTTCCAGACTAAAAATTGTACCGCAAATGAACATTCTAATTCGCGAAGGAGAGAAAATTAAAAATAAAGCTAATAATTCATTATATCTATGACAATGCTTCTAACCATTAAAACATTTTATTACTTAAATGTACCCAAGTGCGAGGTTAATATACGTCACAATGAGTTTCTCTTAAATATTATAGAGTCGTCACACCTTCAATACTGCACATGAATACTAACATATCTTTGCATAACAAATGTATCCAAATGAAACTTTAAAATAACACATACGACATTTTTTAACAATTCCCAAAGGTTTCTGAAAATACAAAATTACTTTAAACAATTTATACATTTCACCATTCAAATGCAACAAACGGATAAATTAAAATAGGTCGTAAAGTAGCAACACCTCCAACAATACTCTCGACAATTAACACCTTTTATAAGCCAATTTACACCCTTGTCCCTCACACACCTACACTGATCATTCTCTTTCTCCTCTCCTCTGATCACAATCATCCATCTTCCAGAACCTCTTCCAGAACCTCCTCCAGCCCGCTCAGGGGAACTTCTTAAACGGTCCTTATTAAAGCTTCCAGGTATGCAAAGGGAAACGCTTCCAGAGGACTCGGCATTGTCCCACGAACGGCGTCTCCGCCCTTACAAACACACAGCACAAGGGCGTGACGACCAGCTTGTCACATCTGTACATCGCGTGACCTCTGGGACTATGAAGGCATGGGCGGTGCCAACACCAAGGGACATGGGGATGCTGACGGGCCTCTCTCTCTCTCTCTCTCTCTCTCTCTCTCTCTCTCTCTCTCTCTCTCTCTCTCTCTCTCTCTCTCTCTCTCTCCTAGATGTTTAAAATTCAGTCATTTAATGTGTGCTTTGCAATATCTCTTTCTTTCCTTCTATTAGGTATTTAAATATTTGACATTCAAGATTTACTTTGTAATCTCTCTCTCTCTCTCTCTCTCTCTCTCTCTCTCTCTCTCTCTCTCTCTCTCTCTCTCTCTCTGACATATAGTTTGACGCAATGGCTCCATTGTCATATGAAATCATATGGAAATGAGCTCAGCGTGTTAGCATTCCACTCCCTCTCTTATGGTTCATAAAAAAAAAAAAAAAAAAAAAAAAAAAAAAAAAAAAAAAAAAAAAAAAAAAAAAAAAAATCATCTCAAGATTTAGATAAGCAAACTCTATCTATCTCCTGCTATCTCTTCAATTCTGTTTTAAATCCCCTTTTCGAGTGATTTCATTTTAAAATCTCTTCCCTTTTTTTTTAATATCTGTATGCACACATCTATTTTTTTCACTCAAAATGTAGTTTCAATTCTATCATTCTCATTACTTTGCAATCATTTATTTTTAATTGATGTAATTCCAATTTTTCTCTCTCCTTCTCTTATACTATTTTATTGCAGATTCCCCTTCCCTCAACATTCGTTCGTTTTCTGTCTCTTATTTTCGTACCTTTATTCTACTTTGTTTACTTAGCATCCCACACCTTCATATAATCTCTCTCTCTCTCTCTCTCTCTCTCTCTCTCTCTCTCTCTCTCTCTCTCTCTCTCTCTCTCTCTCTCTCTCTCAGGAAAAAAAAAACTGACATCTCTAACAGACGCCAAAAATACGAGAACACAAAAGTGAACTCGAACGAATAATTCGGACGTATACAGGAATTAACCCCTTGAGGGACAAACGGGCGTCGGTCGAACAATTATTCTGATAAAGTTATCAAGGAGTATGAGCTTGGGATAAGCACATCCTAATCCCCGCCCACGCTTCATATAGGCCTTTAACCTCAGGAGGTTGCACTGTAAACCTGCTGACATGTAGGAGCACTTATCGCTGCAGTCATCAAAATGACCGCACTCGATTGTTTGCGTTTGGTTACGTATAAGAGAATAATAATAATAATAATAATAATAATAATAATAATAATAATAATAATAATAATAAATACGATTTATTGTCAAGGAAAACTCGAATTAAAGATTATAAATAATAAATTATTTTGTGAGTTGTCATTTAGCCAGCCTTGCCTATTTGGCTCATATATATATATATATATATATATATATATATATATATATATATATATATATATATATATATATATATATATATATATATATATATATATATACACAGTATATACTATACGCACATATATACGCCTGTAAATATGTGTATTTATACATCTATATATGAATCCAATTTAAAAAAAAAATTTTCACATGAACAGCAACTACGATACCTACGATACACAAAGTTCTTCCGTTTGCATGCACGTCAATTACAAACAAGCTCATAATGTTGCTATTCCTCATTACGCATTATGATCTTATCTTCCTAAGCTATACTGACAATTACAAGTTTCTTTCCGCTCGGCAAGTGAGCCATAAATCATTATGAACCCTTTCTCAACCTATTATTCCTACGTGTCACCCCGTTGTTCTTATCAGATGTTAATAACCCCATTTTGATATCTGGTCGAACTTGAGTAATTCGATGGCATCCAATTAAAAAGGCCGGAGTTTTTATCTATTCTTTCCTCATTACTTGGAAGTTAAATATATATATATATATATATATATATATATATATATATATATATATATATATATATATATATATAAAGAAATATGACAGAAGAATATGAAATAATCTATTGTAGTATATTTCAATTGCACACTGCGTATATATATATATATATATATATATATATATATATATATATATATATATATATGTATATATATATATATATATATATATATATATATATATAAATATATATATATATATATATATATATATATATATATATATATATATATATATATATATATATATATATATATATATATATATATCCATAGGATTATCGGTAGCTTCCTATTTTAATAGAAAACGATTAGTAGTATCCCTACCCGACCTGTTTTCTAGTGCTTTTAACGCTTCTTTCACTTTCACTGCAACTCTCCTATTTCCTCGCAAACTTCATACACACTGTACACATTTTCTTTTAAACTGACCTTTTTCAATGAAAGATAAAACCCCATGGTCTCATCCCTATTTCATCAAATACTGTACAGCTTTATTCTATCTTTTTCACAGACCCCTACACTTATTGCCTCTTACGCCTTTTGAGATCCAAGTATAGGCTACTGTGCAAACATTTAATTTCCAAAATTTCCAATTTATACCTCATTCACATATAATACGTAAAAGTCATTCCACAAAACTTAGATGACTAATGCTTTCACAGATTCTATCTTTGGCTTCCAATGATATTCATCTTTTATGAAACTTTTGCAGAACTCCTAGTACCTTCCCTTATATAATCTTATCGCTATACATTACTTTCAATTCTAAATAAGTGTACCACTAGATTTCTTCCATTCCTTTGTTTTACTCATTTACATATATCATTTCATCTTTCGTCTTCAGTTAAGTCTAGTAGGTAGTAGGTTGGCCAAGGCACCAGCCACCCGTTGAGATACTACCGCTAGAGTTATTGGGTCCTTTGACTAACCAGACAGTACTACATTGGATCTCTCTTCTCTGGTTATGGCTCATTTCATCTTTACCTACACATAAACAGAAGAGTCTGGCCTATTCTTAACAATTCTCCTCTTTCCTCATACACTTGACAACACTGAAATTACCAAACAATTCTTTTTTTCTCAAGAGGTCAACTTTTGCAATGTAAGTGTTCAATGGCTACTTTCCTCTTGGTAAGGGTAGAAGAGCCTCTTTAGCTATGGTAAGCAGCTCTACTAGGAGAGGGACACTCCAAAATCAAACCATTGTTCTCTAGTTTTGGGTAGTGCCATAGCCTCTGTACCATGCTCTTCCACTGTCTTGGGTTAGAGATCTCTTGCTTGAGGGTACACTCGGGAACACTATTCGATCTTGTTTCTCTTTCTATTGTTATTTTGAAGTTTATATCTTATTGTTTTTTTCAAGTTTTTATAGTTTATATAGTTTATATATGAAAAATTCATTTTAAGTTATCATTGTTCTTAAACTTCCTGTAGTTTTACCTTATTTCCTTTGCTCAATGGGCTATTTTCCCTGATGGATCCCTTGGGCTTATAGCATCCTGCTTTTCCAACTGGGGTTGTAGCTTAGCAAGTAATAATAATAATAATAATAATAACAAGTGAGCAAGTCCTGAACGCGGACATGGTCCTCGTAGAGGACATACCTCCGCCAAGGTGACCTAGAGCGCCATATGTCCTAGAATCATGAATTGATGTGACTTCGACCTTCACATGACCTTGACCTTCACGTGACCTTCAAGTGACCTTGACCTTCACGTGACCTTGACCTTCACATGACCTTGGCTTCAAGTGACCTTGATCTTCAAATGTACTTGACCTTCACGTGACCTTGACCTTCAGGTGACCTTGACCTTCACGTGACCTTGACCTTCACGTGACCTTGACCTTCAAGTGACCTGCTTGACTTTTGACCTTCAAGTGATCTTTGTTCATTTGCCACTGATACTTAATATGACATTGATATAATGCACCAATATGACCTTGACCTTTGACCTTTATAAATTTGAACATCACCCATGGGTTGCGCCTGGACTAGGACTTCCCTGTTGGCTTATGCAAAAGTCAGTGCTTTATTTCTGTCTCTTGATATGGCCACTTATGTCATAGTGACACCAGTGACCCCTGTGACCTTGACCTTGGGGTGACCTTGACCAAAATTTAATCAGTTCTTCCATACACATTGGGGAACTACTTGGCCAAGTTTGAAGTGATTCCGTGTAGAAATGTGGCCTCTACGTTGTCCACAGACAGACAGACAAACAGAGAAACAAACAAACAAACAAACAAACAAACAAACCGAACCGAAAACATAACCTCCTGGCGGAGGTAATAATAATAATAATAATAATAATAATAATAATAATAATAATAATAATAATAATAATAATAATAATAATAATAATAATAATAATAATAATAACGTTATTCTTGCTATCATTATACTAAACATCTTTCAAACTTTCACCAATCTCTAATTTTTCTTCAATATTGCGAAATAAAAAAAGATCTTTTGCACGTAAATCTCACGTCATTTCTCTGATTTATCTCATTATTCTAACCATTACATTATTAAACAATAGTGGGGACAATACACAAGTTTGTTGAAGACCTAAGATTAAACTAAAGTCACATTTCCATCTACATATTCATACTCTAGCCTTACTTTGATAAGTAAAGATTCTATATATTTTTATGCAGACACATTACCTCTATCAAATAGTTTCAATCACCCTCTCACCCCCAACATACGATTCGCACAAAGACCTCACTCACAAGGATCCCCCATATTGAGCCCATTAAGCAAGGAAATATTCCATTTGCAACATGAGTAGCATCTGTATCAAATGTAAATTAACCATCATCCAGATCAACGTTAGCTACATACCTTCCCGGATAATATTTAGTAATGTTGTGCCCTATAATTTGAAAAATAATTTCTCTTCACCGTTTTTTCTATTCATTTGTTCCTCTCACCCGTCTCTCATGAGACTTTCCTTATACTCATCTACCCACACACTGGAAGTGAGAGACTTACAAAGGTATTAACGATTAAATGTAACAGATGGTAGGATGAGAGGAGGAGACTTGCAGGAAAAAATTAGGAAAAATATATATATGAAAGTTTATGTCAAATGCATGTACGAGAAGGGGAGTGACTATGCATCCTAGATTTGAAATGTTTGAGTGGACTTTTGAGCCAACTCTCCTTTTTGGAAGTTGAAGTGTTTTCGTTGAATGAGGGGGGAAGGAAAAAAGGTTGAGGATTTCGACATCAATAACAAATAGTAAGAAAGACAAGGGATATAAAATGTAGAAAAAAAAAACTGCATAACTGAAACGATTGACAATCTAAAGTCATTGACGCCGTGAAACGATAGATTAGAATATTTCAAGGTATGAGTATCTAGTACTGAAATTATACAATGAAAGGGTATAAAATGTGTACCTCTGAAAGGTTGGGAGTAAGGATAAGAGTTAGACATGTAGCCAGCAGTACAGAACAGATGGTTGAACGATGTTTTAGTGCAAAATGACGGTAATATTTATTAGGAGAGTTTGCGCAGGATAGAGGGGGAGTTGCGCAAAATGTGTATGGGGTTCGATTTGATGTTAATGATCCCTCTTCTCATGTGATGACTATTTTCAGTAGAGAAAATTCAGTTCTTGGTTTAATAGTTATAGGAAACATAGCACAATATATACACGTCTGCGGCCTTTGTCCTGCAGTGGACTTAGCAACGTGTGCATGTGTATATATATATATATATATATATATATATATATATATATATATATATATATATATATATATATATATATATATATATATATATATATATATATATATTACTGGTTAAGCTGCGACCACAGTTGGAAAAGCAGGATGTTATTAGCCCAAGGGCTCCAACAGAGAAAATCAGCAAAGTGACAAAAAGAAATAAGGAAATGAATAATCTATATGAGAAGTAATGAATAATTAGAATAAAATATTTCAACAACGGTAAAAGCATTAAAACAGATCTTTTATATATAAACTATAAAAAGCGACTTATGTCAGCCTGTTCAACATTAAAACATTTGTTCCAATTTTGAGCTCTTGAAGTTTTTTTAAAGGTTTAAAGGTCAATCAAGAATGGTAGAGGCAGAGATATTGCCCTATCAAGCCAGACAATGTCCTAAAGACTGACAATATATACCTGTACACATAAGCAGCGCACAAGCGTCCTCTCCACCCAAGCTAAGACCAAAGAGGGCCAGGCAATGGCTGCTGATGACTCAGCATAGAGACCAATAGGCTCCCCCAAAGCCCCCATACTTAGCTCACAAGGATGCTGAGGTTGCAGCGACTAAAGGAACTAACAAGTTTGAGCGGGACTGGACCCCAGTCTGGCAATCACCAGTCAGGGACGTTACTATATAGGCCCCAAAAAACCAGATTCAACTACCCTATTAAGGAAGTCAATCCACAGCTTGGCCACAGCTGAAATAAAACTTCTAGAATACTGTATCGTATTGTGTCTCATGGAGTCATGATGGAGAGGGCTTTACTATTACAATTAACTGCATGCCTAGTATTCGAAACAGGGTGGAACTGTCTGGGAAGATCTGAATGTAAAGGATGGTCAAAATAATGAAATATCTTATGCAACATGCGTAATGAACTAATTGAACGACAGTGCCAAATGTTAATATCAAGATCAGTAATAAGAAATTTAATAGACCGTAAGTTCCTGTCCAACAAATTAAAATGAGAATCAGCAGCGGAAGACCAGACAGGAGAACAATACTCGAAACAAGGCAGAATTAAAGAATGAAAACACTTCAAAGATTGATCACCAAAAATCTTACAAGACTTTCTCAATAAGTCAATTTTTTGTGCAACTGAAGACGACACAAACCTAATGTGTTTTTTAAAAGAAAAATTGCTGTCGAGAATCACAACTATAATCTTAAAAGAATCATCCAGTTAAACATTATCAATACAAAAATCCAGATGTTGAGGAATACCTGTCCTTTACCTATTTACAATCTTACTTTGAGTTTTGTTAGGATTCAACTTCATGCCCCATAATTTGCACCATGCACTAATTTTAGCTGGATCTCTATTAAGGGATTCAGAATAGAGTTGCATCATCTGCATATGCAACGAGTTTGTTTACTAGGCCGAACCACATTTCATGTATATATAGCTTTAAAAGTAATGGGCCAAGAACACTACCCTGAGGAACACCATATACCACATTCCTATACTCATTATGGGGCCCATCAACAACTCTGCGATTTATTACCTAAAAATTCAATAATGATGCTAAGAAAAGACCACCCCACTCCCAACTGTTTCAGTTTGAAAACAAGGATCATTATTAAGGCCAATCATAATCAAGGGATTTCTGCACAGCATTGGAGATTGTAAGAAGTGCAACACATACTCCAATGCCTTTACGAAAGCCAGATTGGAAACTGGGGAACAGATGAATACCTTCAGCAAAACTATTTCGACGTTTCGCCAAAAGACGTTCAAATACTTTAGATAATATGGGAGTTATGAAAATTGGGCGGTAATCAGTTGAACTACAGCTACCACAAACACATTTACATAGTAGAGTAACATTACCAATTCTCCAGCAAGTGCTAAAAGCTCCTCTTATTGCTAACTTGTGCAAAATAAGATAACTTTGGAGCTAAGAAATCTGTAGGCTTTATGAAAAAAACGAAGGAAAAAGCATCAAGCTCCATCAAGAGAGCTTTAATTTCACGATCAAGAAAAGCTAGACTAGTTAGTTTAGCCTCAGGAAAACAGGAATGAGGAAGATAAAGTTTCTCATTACTCTGCTTACTGCCAAACACATCAGCCAAAAAGGTTGTCTTTTCCTTTGGGTAGTGACTGATGGGGCCATCTGGTTCAAGTAAAGGAGGAACTGTTGCATCTACACTGAAAAGTGCAAATTTAAAGGTAGCCCATCACTTATGTTCCTGTGTTGTACCAGAAATTGTTTCTTGTATTGTAAAATGGTATTCCTTTTCAGTTGAACCATAAACTCTCTCAGCAAAAGCTCTAAGCTAAGTATAGTTATTCCCAGTCAAATCTAACCTGTTACCCTTCCAAAGATGATAGGCCTCCTGCTTCTCCAATTAAGCACGTCTACAATCATTATTGTCTTTCACTTGGTATCTTTGTACACGAGAAGGGATATGCCTATCAATTATGTTGACTAAATTCTCACTCAAAGAAACAATAGGATCAACACTATTATACAATTGTGACTAATTCAAGCCCATAACTCAAAATCCCATTCTAGTCAGCTTGAGATATTACTTAAATCTTACATGACGATGAAGCATCAGGGATAGGCTGTTCAGACTTCACAACTAATGAACCTAAGGCATGATCAGATGTCCCGACTGGAGAACCAACCTTACTTGTTATAATGCCAGTGGAGTCGGAATATTCGAGGTCCAAGGAGTTACAAAACCTGAGAGTAGCTTCACTTATGATGGAATTGGTGAAAGGATTGGTCATGTAAGTTTTGTGGAATGATTTTTACGTATTATATGTGAATAAGAATATGTTAAGAATATGGTGAGTATTGAAATCACCAACAAAACCAAAAGAGGCCTTTCTATCAACTTGTATCTTAGCCATAAGGTAAGAAGACAGTCAAAGATAGAATCATCCATGTTTGGAGTCCAGTAGATCGATGACAAATAGATGCTGCCACAAATTTTTATTACCTGAATCTCACGACATCCACATTCATAGCAGGATTTATGAGAAGCAGGGTAATCAGTCCAAATATACTCCGCCATTCGCCTGACCCTTCTTATAACCAGTTATAAGGAACTCAGATAAGAGTGCCTTATATTAGAAACCAAAGTTTCTGAGCACAAAAGAATATAATATTGTCTGGACACAACTGCAAGGTCTTGAATATTTGCATGAAGACAACGAATATTGCAATACAGTAGGCGACACTAACGAAGTCTAGAACATACTGGACCCGGATTTCGCTCAATGTCTCCAGACAGCATAAGAATTAATGGCAACAAAAAGATTCATCATACTTGAAAACTAAATAACAATAATGATAACAAAAACAATATGTACAGAAATATGAATAAAGTGATTGATAAAAACAATAGACTATAGATAAAAAGTCAGAAAAATTAGTCAACATGGCGGAGCCGATACATTATGCAAGCTAAATACCCTCCAGGATAGCCACTTCAACTAAAAGGAGGACAGTAAGGATGGTTTTGGAGAAAAAAAAAAAAGATAAGGAAAATTCAACCTCTTGATAAACCACCAGTCATCCATGTCCTTTCTCTTAAGCTTGCCCGCCCCCCCACCCAAAAAAAAAATAAAAACATTAAAAAATAGAAATAAGAGGAAGGGAAAAAAATACCATAGAATAGTGTGCCCAAGTGTACCCTCCACCAAGAGAGCCCTAACCCAAGACAGTGGAAGACCATGGTAAAGCGGCTATGGCACTACCCAAGACTAAAGAACAATGGTTTGATTTTGGAGTGTCCTAGAATAGCTGCTTACCACTGCTAAAAAGTTACTTTTACCATCACCAATGGAAAAGTAGCCACTGAACAATATAGCAGTAGTTAACGTCTACAGAGAAGAATTTTTTGGTAATCTCAATCTTGTCATGTGTATGAGGAAACGAAAAGAATGCGTAAAGAATAGGCCAGACTATACGGTGTATGTGTAGGCAAGGGGAAAGTACGCCGCCACCAAAGAGAGGGGTCCAATGTGGTATTGTCTGGCGCGGCAAAGGACCCAATAGCTCTCTAGCGGTATTATCTCAACGAGTGACTGGTGCCCTGGCCAACCTACGACCTAAATATATATATATATATATATATATATATATATATATATATATATATATATATATATATATATATATATATATATATACATACTGTATATATATGTGTGTATGTATATATACTGTATATATATATATATATATATATATATATATATATATATATATATATATATATATATATTATTATTATTATTATTAAATGCTAAGCTACAACCCTAGTTGGAAAAGCAGGATGCTATAAGCCCAGGGGCCCCAACAGGGAAAATAGCTCAGTAAGGAAAGGAAACAAGGAAAAATAAAATATTTTAAGAATAGTAACAACATTAAAATAAATATTTCCTATATAAACAATAAAAACTTCAACAAAACAAGAGGAAGAGAAACTAGATAGAACAGTGTGCCCAAGTGTACCCTCAAGCAAGAGAACTCTAATCCAAGACAGTGGAAGGCCATGGTACAGAGGCTATAGCACTACCCAAGACTAGAGAACAATGGTTTGATTTTGGAGTGTCCTTCTCCTAGAAGAGCTGCTTACCATAGCTAAAGAGTCTCTTCTACCCTTACCAAGAGGAAAGTAGCTACTGAACAATTACATTGCCGTAGTTAACCCCTTGGATGAAGAAGAATTGTTTGGTAATCTCAGTGTTGTCAGGTGTATGAGGGCAGAGGAGAATCTGTAAAGAATAGGCCAGACTATTCGGTGTCTGTG
>NC_090751.1:19299742-19302242 GCF_036898095.1 Palaemon carinicauda | reverse complement strand
TTGGAAAGGGTTGGTAGGGGTACGGCTTGTCACTGCTCCTGCAACAACCCCTACCTTCATCCAGCTGATTCCAACCCTTAACAACCCTCTGAACTTGAGCCCCTCGACACCCCCTTCCCAACCGCACCTCCCTAACCCCAGCGTTAGTGCATAACAACAGCAATTAAGGTATTTTGTGGTCTCTTGGACGAGCTCTCCGAGTGATTACGAACGACTGTACTTTAGCAAAAATTGGCTTCGCATTTATTATCAAGTCTAGTTTGTTTATGTTGGTTTTATACGGCAGGTGGTAAAGCATCTGTCCTTTTGAATTAAGGAGCAAAGGGTGAATAATATAGATATAAATAAGGAGGCAAAGTTAGAGAGAGCAATATCAAAAAGGTCAATGTCAAAGACAACAATATCAAAGAAGGTAATGTCAAGAGAACAATGTCATAAAGGGCAAGACATAAGTGAGAGATGTTAAATTCATCTTTTCAACACTGCATGTTTTTTTTTTTTTTTTTTTTCCAAAATAGCTTTGGAAGAAAAGCCTAAGTGGAGAGATTTCATCTCATTAATTTCGTCACAAGGTTATTGCGATCGTTAAATTATTCAATAGTAGAGTGTGGTACTGGCAATTGGCGAATTCCATTTAATCAATAAAGCGTAGGTATAAAAAAATCATACTGTCATTTACAATGCATTCTTCCGTTACATAAACAAAATCTCTTCTTCATTCCCTTCAAATAATAAAAGCTAAATAAGTTAAAGTAAATGAACATCGTGACATTTGCAAACTCATAATTTGTTTTTTCCCATTTTCAAGTTATACACTTTTTACTTATTGATCAAGAAAGATATATCGATATATTTTGTTTACAACACACAAGATGCATTCAATGTAAACCCAAAACCTTTTATTCTGATTTGTAGAATCGTGAATTTTTTACCTAATTCGGTTTTCCTTATTATTGTAATTTTCTATCTACCGCAATTTCTTCAACTCTTCCATTTTAAACTAAGAAACAAAAGCATTTGGTTTTACTTTCCAAAGGTCTTGCATTAGAATCATGCCTTACGTAAACTAAAGTTAGTAGAAATCCTTTTGTTTAGTGATTATTATTAGCTATTTCTATTCATGCAATTTATCCAGCTGAATTAGTCAAAATAATATATCAATCTATACCTATAGTGATATTCTTGCAAAAATCCCTACACTAATTCCTAAGAACGCTTTCGTTTTTAAGCTGAATAAGAAATGGTTAATTCTTCCATTCCCAAATCTATCAACGCATATTTCATACAGAATTTATTATAACCCTTTCAGAGAAAGCACGAAAATAAGAGACTTTATCTAAAGTTTTGAAAACCAAAATTTTCAAGAGGGAAAAAACTATATAATACCAAAACATGCAACAGAAAAAAAACACACGATAAATAAGAAAAATATCTTGTAATCACGAGTGCAAAATTTAATAATCATTGTCTTTAACCACAACAAAAATACTAATATATTATCTGGCGAGTTTATGAAAATACTGATAACAATGTATAAACGCATCTATTTTTCACGCAGGGCATTTACAAAAAAAAAAAAAAAAAAAAAAAAAAATGCAGTGGGGAAAGCACTAGCCTGTCCGCATATTATATTGCATAACTAATCGATGTGGAGAATTTCTTTAATTTCCGGGAAAAGGAAATATTTTAATATAACTAAATTACAATTGCCTAATTTTTAATTGAAGAAATTATCCATAGTGTATACCTAAAAATATAATAATATAAAAATGAGGAATAAAAATAAAAATAAAGATACTGATGCAATACAAAAATTTCACGCTACATACTTCCGCAGAAAACGGGAAAATGCATGAATAACAAATTGTAAAGAAAAAATGTAATATGGAGGAAATAAGTTATGATATTAAAATCATATAAAGGCATCACAAGGCCAAACATAAAAGAAAACCTCGCAAAAACAAAATGAGAAAATACATAAAAACGAGGAATCTGCGGTAGAATTTTGGCAAGAAAAATTATCAAATTACAAAAGAAAGACCTGTATTGAAAATAATCAAAGGCTATTTATAGATGAAAATAAGACAGTTTCGACTAAAAAAGCATTATACGAGATAAAGGAAAGGAGAAAAAATAGGTAAGAATTAAATACCTTTAATAAGATAATGATCAAAGATGTTATTTAAAAATAAAAAAAATAAGATAAAAATAAAAATGAAAAAAAGATTCCAAGACACGGTTCATGACCAGTTGTTTAAACGATTCCCGTCAAACAGGACAGGCTACCCCATCTAATTGCAGCTTCTGCATCAGAAGGATTCACTTAACGAGTCGAGAACTGAAACCTCCTCAGCTCACGTCTTTGAGAATTTGATCTGCGTGTCTTCTTCATCAACTACTTTCCGGTTCTTCTTCTCTTCCTCAGTCTTTTTTCTCTTCTTCTCTTCCTCAGTCTTTTTTTTTTTCTTCTTCTCTTCCTCAGTCTTTTTTTTTTTTTTTT
>NC_090751.1:19284742-19294742 GCF_036898095.1 Palaemon carinicauda | reverse complement strand
CTTTCAGCTCAATTCCTATACATCCGTCACTTTGACCTCGAGAAAAAGGTCAACCCTATACATCCGTCACTTTGACCTCGAGAAAAGGTCAACCTTATACATCCGTCACTTTGACCTCGAGAAAAGGTCAACTTTGTAATAGGAGATTTCTAAATGTCTAGTTTTTAATTTGAGAATTTTAATTACCAAGTGAAATCTGTTGACTACTGACAATAAATTTTATAATCAAAAGTAAATAATAACTAAATAATACAGTGTGTTTAGTCCTTTTACTTTGGAACTAGAGAGTTGATCACAATTTCCAGACCAAATAGATGGGAACTTTTTAGTGGTTCTTTAAAGCATTTGGATTCACGTATCTTAAAAGAAGTCAGCCACCAGGGGTTAATGCTCATTTCAGTTGTGAAAATGTTTTTATCGGACTAATCCCAACGATATTGTAAAAAAAAACGCGTAATATTCCTAATAATGTAACTACGATTATCATCTTTTATCATTATCATTCTTGTTATTAATATCATTTATTACAATTATTTTTATTATCGTGATCCTCATAACTTTAACTTCCCAAGTTTGACTCGCTTAAATATCTGAGAAAGCAGCAGCCCTCTATCATTCCTCTGTGTGTGAGAGAGAGAGAGAGAGAGAGAGAGAGAGAGAGAGAGAGAGAATCATAAACACCAGCACATATACATATATATTACACCATTTACATATCGCTCAGGCATGAATTGTAATTTTCCGGGCCTCGCGAACAGAGAAAAAGGTCGGACCCATAAAAAAAGGGAAAAAAAAGAGGCCTCAATCTTATTTTTTCTAAATGGTTGATATTTTTTTCCACAATAGCGAACAATAATATCAAAAACTTCGTAACGTGGAAACTTAGCATATATATATACTTTTAGCATGAAATCATAGCTTAAAGGAATTTCTTTTCAGATGTAACGAGAGAGAGAGAGAGAGAGAGGGAGAGAGAGAGAGAGAGAGAGAGAGAGAGAGAGAGAGAGAGGAGGTACTTATTTTCATGAGTAAGCTATGAAACAATTTTTCCGAGTCTTAAATAGTGAAGGAATTGTTTTTCTATTAGCTAAGTTGTTGATTCGTAAACCATAACTATTCGATGCTGGCCATAATCTGCGTCAAACAAAAAGAAAAATCTTTATTTAGCCGTAGGTGCATCTACCACTTTTAAAATTTTATTAACAACAAGAAAAAATTTCAAGCTAATGAGTAATTTTTCACGGGCCACTTACAATAACTGTTATAAAAGTTGGTAACTTTCTTTCACTATAACTCTTCCTATAATATCGTTAACCAGATTCCCATGTGATTCTATCATGTTCAATCGAGAAGTTGAGAATTCCAAGTTACACGAGAAACATATAATGCCTCCCAACACACACACGCACACACAAACACACACACACACACACATATATATATATATATACACATATAAACATATATATACACACACACATATATATATATATATATATATAAAGCGTGTGTGTGTTCTTTGTGCAGAGTCGTTCTCTTAGGCAATTACCATTAAATGCTTAAGTACTTTTCTACTGTTCTGTGTCTTTTCTGTATCTTGGAATTTACCTGAGATTATATATATATATATATATATATACACATATATACATGTACTGTATGTATACATATATAGATATAAACATATGCATATATACAGTATATATTTATATATATATATATATATGATATATAAAACTTCTTCCAAACATATAAAAATATTGACAAAACATAAACAATCGTAGTTAAAACAACCATGCATATTAAACAAAGTAATAGCACGAGTATAAATCAGTGAAAAGTATATATAAGTTAAAATCTAATGCAACATCCTTCATTCTTGTTATCTGCGAAATTCATTATTGTAATTGTAAACAAACATTATTATCCTAATCATAATGAATATCGAGGCCCAAATATTAATAGGCAGTTTTTTTTATGACAAAATATCAACACAAGCAAGTTTTTATAGACAAAATTATAATACTTATATTTATTATACAATAAACCCAAAAGCAACGATAACTTTCCATTCTCATAATAATAATGAACAGCAGTAATTTGCTGGTGTTTGACGGAAGGTGATGAGTAAATAATGGGTGATAACGAGGAACTGTGAAATTGTTTTAGGGTGGAGCTCTTCAATAATCTGACTCTTTCACGGAGGCGTCAGAAACTCATCATTGCGTAGTTTTGAGGGAATACTACAAAAAAGAGGAATTAGAGAGTCTCTAGAGGATTAGAACGATGTTTTCTAGAGACCACTGGGGATGTTATGTAATCACATCAATCAACAGTAATTTCAAAGAATATAGTACATAAAAGCACTTCATAACGCAGTCAAATTATATAAGTGTCCCTCTATATATATATATATATATATACACACACACATATATAAATATATATATATATACATATATATATATATATATATATAATTATACACACACACACACACACATATATATATATATATATATATAATTATACACACACACACACACACACATATATATATATATATATATATGTGTGTGTGTGTGTGTCCTTGTCGAAGAGAGTGGGAACACCAAAGTACAGATTTCCGATAACTCTGCAAGTTATTTCTTTAATTGAACCAAACAAATATATATATATATATATATATATATTCATATATATGTGTATATAATATAAATTTTATATATCTATATATAATCATGTATATCTATAAAATATTATTCGCACATTTTATATATATATATATATATATATATCAATATATATATATATCAATATATATATATATATATATACATATATATATATACATATATAGCATATTCATTTGTATATATATATATATATATACATATATATATACATATATAGCATATTCATTTGTATATATATATATATATATATACATGTATTCATATATGTGTGTCTAATATATATATATATATATATATGTGTGTGTATATATATAAAGTAAATCCATAATACATACATAGGTATACATGAGTGCGTATCTCTAATACTAGTTACAAAAACCAAAGGCAATCGAACTATTCCAACTGTAATTAAGTCCTTTGTCCAAAACCCTTTGGATCAAAGTGAAGTAAAAGCAATATCCACTCATCCACTCTTTCTCTCTCTCTACTTTTTTTTAATTTTTTTTCTATATCGCACTGACAAAAATCCCAAATTTCTCTTTTATTCTGCTGTGTCTGTTGCGACCTCACAATCAAGCACGTAACCCCCCTCTCTCTCTCTCTCTCTCTCTCTCTCTCTCTCTGTGGTCCGCCTCATCAGGTGTCTCTGTAACCTGAATTTATGGATTCAGAGGTATAATTTACGATTAAACCTCCTAATCAAGCCATTTGAAGACTTTTAAGAACTTGCTTTAATTTCCCCCCTCCTCGCAAGCCCAAAAGGTTCGGTGATTGGAAGTACCCAAAGGCTAAAGCTTTGTTGGCCAAAATGCAATTAAGAAGTGATCCCAGAGGGGCTTTTGCGAGTTCATTGTGGGAAGGGGGGAAGGGAGGGCTGATTTCAGACAGATCATAAATTGCATGATAAGTGCCTTTGAAATACTCGACTGAAATTTCAATTCAGTATAAGAGAAGTGGGGGATTCATTAGGAACAGTGCAATGAAATTATTTTGATTTATACACCAGATGATATTGACGAGTAATTATCTGCAATGGGAGGATATATTCCAGTATTTTGCGTCTATGACAATAATATATTAGCACAACACGCTTGATATAAACATAGAAATCGCTAATATTTTGCACTCACATTTCATATATAATATATATATATATATATATATATATATTAGCACATATAAACTGTAGTTACATGCATGCATACATTTGTAAATAGATCATTTTAGATAATTACATAGACAAAGTTTCAGTAACATTTCTTACATATGTATGTCCACTTTTTCAAGAGTACTTTAAAAACTAACAAATGTAGCTCATGTTAAAAGTCTGGTTTTTATTGGTTGTTATAAACATTATAACTTCTAGTCGATTAGCTATCATGATTATACGGTGGAACTAACCAAATACAAAAATATCGTTACTTATAATATTGTTTTCTATGCTAAACTACGTGCAGGCCGTGGATGAAATACATAATAATAATAATAATAATAATAATAATAATAATAATAATAATAATAATAATAACAAGAACAACGACAACAACAACAATAATAATAATAATAATAATAATAATAATAATAATAATAATAATAATAATAATAATAATAACATTGTTGCTATTACTATTATCATTCTAGTAATAGTAATATCTCATTGTTAATGTTGTTCTTATCAACATCATTTTCAAAGTAACCACAAACAATCCACTAATATTCTTCGATATTAACTGTTAATGACTAACACTAAGCCAGCTTAGACCCTTGCCACTTTAGCGCCTCCAATAAATTAAAAGATACCGAACCATTTCTTTTCTCTCGCAAACCAAACGAAAAACCATTATAGAAAAAAATACAGAGTGGAAACCATCTTTAACAATTGGCATTTTAGATTTTGCTGTTGACAGCACAATATGGGATTATGGGATGAGAATCCTTCTGGTAGGGGGAGGGAGAGGGATAGGGAGAGGGATAGGGAGAGAGGGAGGGATGCTGGTGCACCCTCGCCCTGGTAATAAAGTTAATTAACTTTTCCCATTTTCAGCGGCCTAGTGGGATGGAATTAAAAGTAATGAGTGTTGTAGCACCGTTTATATAATTTTGTTGGTTACATCGTGCGGAAGAAATTTCAAATGGCATTGTGCATATAGAGTTGGACTTTTAAATAAAGCTACAGTAGGACATTGAAAATTATTATTAGTCTTAATTCATAACTGTAACCCGACATAAAAAAAATAGCGGTACTACAAGAGAGAGGTGGGATGATTAGTCACCAGATAGCAATCTAAACGTTATTGTCGTTCTTGAACGTATGTTAAACCGGCTACCAGCATGGGTCTTTGCTTATAATAGCGGTCTGTAAGGATAGATATAATTGTGAAAATGAATGAGGAGGCTAGGCTGGACCTCTGGATTCAGACCACGATGGTTGTGCAGCTATTTTGAATAATAAATTAAGCGGCATGGCAAATTTCTAACATCCTCTGCGCTCTTACTATGAAAACAATAAAATAGGATAATTTATTTCATTTTTCAATAGAGCCTTTTACAGTTATATTGCAAATAAAATATCTAGTCTGGCAATATTAAGATAACAGTATCCATGGGTCATTTGCGTCCATAGGTATAGATAATGATTTAGTTTCTTTCGATTTTTATAGTTTTGTGGAGTGCGCAGTTGGGTTGTAATTGAGAGGAGAGGTGAATACAACTAAACTTTATCAAACAATCATCGAATTCATATACAGAGACTTGCGAGCATGAACTAAACAAAAACTCAAAATGATAAGGCATGAGCTAGCAAGATAACACAGGTTGGTCTATTAACAGTGCAGGGAAGGGAGAGTAAAAAAAAAAAAAAAAAAAAAAAAAAACCGTTACAGCGCAAGAGCGGGTATGAAACACGTGCGGTACAGTCTCAAACTCTATAAAGCTTAATTGGGATCTCGACATTCGGGGACTTTTCAGCAAATACTGTCAAGACATTCAGGGACTTTTCAGCAAAAACTGTCGAGACATTCGGGGACTTTTCAGCAAATACTGTCAAGATATTCGGGGACTTTTCAGCAAATACTGTCAAGACATTAAGGGACTTTTCAGCAAATACTGTCGAGACATACAGGGACTTTTCAGCAAATACTGTCGAGACATACAGGGACTTTTCAGCAAATACTGTCAAGACATTCAGGGACTTTTCAGCAAATACTGTCAAGACATTCAGGGACTTTTCAGCAAATACTGTCGAGACATACAGGGACTTTTCAGCAAATACTGTCCAGACATTCAGGGACTTTTCAGCAAATACTGTCGAGTCAAAATTTTGCGATATTTTTCTAAAATGCTCGATGGTCGTATATTCTCAAGTTCGTGTAAGTTTTGTATGTTATAAATTTTGACCCATCTGAAAGATCTTGGCTTTCATTTTCCGGCGACGATATCTTCTAGAAAAAGACGAATAAAAAAAATTAAAGAAAAATATCCCTCGACGTGAATTAACATTGCATGACGATAACAAGTCTTTTAACAACAAACCTGCTGTGTTTGAACTTGTGGTATTCGCTAAGATTCTGTTGTCAGATAAGCAAGAGATTCATTTATCAATGTAAATGTGATAGCAAAGAGATGAAAATAATAATCACTCTCCTCGATTTCTCACTTAGTTACCAAGTTCTTTAAAAATAATCGACTTAGCTACCCATAATGTTCAAAACATAAAAAATAAATCATTTATTATTATCATTATTACTAGCTAGGTTGGAAAAGCAACAGGGAAAAATAGCCAAATGAGGAAATAAGGAAATAAATAAACGATATGAGAAATAATTAACAATTAAAATTAAATATTTAAAAAACAGTACCATCAAAACATATATTTTATGTATAACTATAAAAAAAACTTATGTCAGTCAGTTCAACATAAAAACATTTGCTGCAAGTTTGAACTTTTGATGTGAAATATACGAAACATCGTCTAGCATTAAATATAAAACACAAAAATAATAATAATAAAAAAGGAAAAAACATAAAACCCATTTAAACTATGGTAACACCAACGTAACAAAAACTGGAGAACGAAAAAAAGAAAACGTTATAATCCATTCTAAACAAAAGCAGCCTTTGTTGGTAACAAACTACATTTCACGTTAAAAAATAACATGACAAAAGCTTCGCGATGGCTGACGATGATACCTTCTGGTAAGGGTGTGGTAGGCCATGTTTTGAAGGCGGGTGGTATCTGTGATTGAACTACTGATAACGGCTGGTGGGTGTTGTTAAGGGTGAGGAAACACAGGAGGCCTTGGAGAGTGGGTGGCAAAGAGAGAGAGAGAGAGAGAGAGAGAGAGAGAGAGAGAGAGAAAAAAAAGCATGCTATATAGTGAAATAAAGGGGGATTTTACATTGTGTGACCAGCGTGGTGATGAACGTGGGCAAATACCAGACATAACTAAGGTGAGGCCTTTGTCCTGCAGTGGACTAGAAACGGCAGCATTTGTTGTTGTTGGTGTTGAATTGAGAAAGATGCAGAAACGATAACTATATATATATATATATATATGTATATATATATATATATATATATGTATATATATATATATATATATACACTGTAAGACAGACAGAGAGAGAGAGAGAGAGAGAGAGAGAGAGAGAGATGCTGGCAGGTAGAGATGAGTGAACATTATGTTGCCTGTAAGAGAGAAAGAGAAAAGAAACCTCAACCCCACCAGAGCTCTAGTTTTCTACAGATTAATACCCAGATAAAACCGTCGTCTTATTGGCGGCAAGTTGTGTTTAAACCGCAGCGGCGCAAGAAGTGCGCCCTGGCCAGTTAATCGGCACCTTGCAAATTTGGCACGAATCGGCCCATGATGGAAATCGGGTCTAACGTCGATGGTATCAGCGGTAATGACTGAGGTTCGAAGGACGAAATGACGGTCGGCCGTCGTTCCAAGATCAATATATCTGTGGGTAAAAGTTTTCATTCAGTCATTCGTTGTTTGGGTTACTATTTGCAAATTAGAGTAATCGCAGTGAGGGACATGACAGGCGTGCAATCCCCGAGCAGTTGATTTGCATCTATCGGTGCACGTGGTCGTTACAATATGCTAAGACCTAAAATCAAGTGGAATTAAGATTATCCAGATTTCTTGCATTGCACTGGGAGGGTGTTTTGCTTGCAGCAAAGTATCATGAGTAATGTGGATGCCATTGAGGATACAATAGTATCAAGATAATTCCCCGACATTAATCACAGCAATCAGAGATGAATGTGGGTGGTAAATTCAACAAAGTCAATTATAATAATAATAATAATAATAATAATAATAATAATAATAATAATAATAATAATAATAATAATAATAATATAAACTAGGGTGTAATTATTCTTTGCTTGATAATAATAATAATAATAATAATAATAATAATAATAATAATAATAATAATAATAATAATAATACTAGATTCATCACCCGAGTACCACACATTGTCAATCCTAAAAATAATTGAAGAACACAAATCCCTTTTATTTTTTATTAAATCATTCCACAAATGTGTCAAAGCAGAGCAGTGAAATATATTTGCAACATTGTGGTGAAACGAATTTGAGAGGCAACTCTTAGTTATTTGCCTTACGATTGAAAAAAAAAAAAAAAAAAACATACTTTGCCAATTCTATTTGGCCACTTTTCGGCCGGAGATGGTTTGCAAATTGCTCATTTACTAGTATGCTAAATTTACGTTACGACGCCATTTGTTAATGACACAGGTGATGACGTGTAAAAATTGTCACTTCATGATTTTTCGAATTAATTAATTGCCATACAATGACGTCAAAAGTATCCCTTTCATCGATGCTAAGATGTTTCTGATAAAAGACGTATCTTTGCCAGCGATATTATTATTACTATTATTATTATTATTATTATTATTATTATTATTATTATTATTATTACTATTACTTGCTAGGCTACAACCCTAGTTGGAAAAGCAGGATGCTATAAGCCCAGGGGCCCCAACAGGGAAAGTAGTCCAGTGAGAAAAGGAAACAAGGAAAAATAAAATATTTCAAGAACAGTAACATTAAAATAAATATTTCATTTATAAACTAGAAAAACTTTAACACGACAAGAGGAAGAGAAATTAGATGGCATAGTGTGCCTAAGTGTAACCTCAAGCAAGAGAACTCTAACCCAAGAGACAGTGGAAGACCATGGTACAGAGGGTTTGGCACTACCCAAGACTAGAGAACAATGGTTTGATTTAGGAGTGTCCTTCTCCTAGAAGCGCTGCTCACCATAGCTAAAGAGTCTCTTCTACCCTTACCTGGAGGCAAGTAGCCACTGAAAAATTACAGTACAGTAGTTAACCACTTAGGTGAAGAAGAATACATTCGAAAGTTCAAAATACAATCATTTAAATTCAAAATACTACAGAAATATTTTAACGACCGTTCTTACTAACACTCGAATTTTTCAAAAAGTTAACTGAAAGCCAATTCAAAGTCCCCCTCCCATGTTGTTAGTCCTTAGAAAGGCACACCTAGAGATAATTATCGCATCTAGCCTAAAAAAAACATAAAACAAAAAATAAATATAATATATATAATTTCTGTTTTAGAACAATCTCAGATTCATCTGGATCAGGAGTTCTCAAATACCATCTCCAAATAGAATTTATCAAGGAAAAAAAAATATAATATTAGAAGACGCCGAGACAAAAACGCAAATGATGATTGCTCTCAGAGAAAAATATTAGTAGAACTCTAAAATGAACCGCCTTGTGAGAACCAGGGAGGAAAGCAGTCACAGGATTAAAAGATTAACGAACATGTCTCCTGAAGAACTGCAATTATAGATAATAACATTCCTGAGCCTCGGGGATTTCCATCTAGCCAGCTTTAAGGCTACTTCGAGATTCGCAGCACTTTTGCATTGTATTTATAAGATAAGGAGTTCATCTACTCAGAAGAGAATGGAGTTATTAAAATATTTTTAACTGGAAGAAGAAATGTATATTGCTATTATCATCATCATTCTTTCACAAATAAATCAGTTGTCTTAAAATGAGATTAGCTCTAGACAGGGCTTTATTTTTTAGTGCTTGCATTCTTTAAATGTTGAATAAAGTAGGAAAACGAATTTCGTAAAATTTCCACGTGAACAGATTTTTTTTTCTTATATCTACAGCAATGAATTATCAACAGTAAGTCAACCACCTACGGAAACAGCTCCAGTAGCAGCTATTATAAGACCATTTGACATGCCTAATGTATGAAGGACCCTTCCAATCCCTCTTACCCTACA
>NC_090751.1:19264742-19274742 GCF_036898095.1 Palaemon carinicauda | reverse complement strand
CCAAAAACTAATATATATATATATATATATATATACATATATATATATATTTTAAAAACTCAATACACCATTCAATCCATAACGTTATATATATATATATATATATATATATATATATATATATATATATTATATATATATATATATATATAATATAGTATATACTTATTATATTAAAATATATATATATATATATATCTGTTATATTATCTATATATATTATATATATACTGCCTCTCTTATATATGGCCGTCCTATACGCTTTATATCCACACCCTATATATATTATATGAACTTCGTTCCACCTATTCACATGCTTGGGTCTCTCACCCGCTTATCTAAAACTTTGGCTCAATTACATGCATTCTTTACTTTTCTATATACATCCATAGCTCTCCTATCCATACCTTTATTCTTAGCTTATTTATCTTATTCACATTCTTAGATTTACTACCTCCATACTCAGTTCACCTATCCTTAATCTTCCTATTCACAATCTTTAGCACTGAGTTAAAATGGATAGCCTTTACTATTCCTATCCTCGGTCTTCGACCTCCTCTTGAGAAACCACTATCCCTCCTACCCAAGATAATACAGGACATTAAACCTTACCCTGAAATGTGCTATTACATTTTTCCATTTTACGAAGAAAATGGAAAACAAAAAGATTATCAAGCAATCTCTTTAATCGTTCTTTCCCCCTCATTAAGAGAGAGAGAGAGAGAGAGAGAGAGAGAGAGAGAGAGAGAGAGAGATACGCCCTAAATGAGTTTGGGAACGTTAATCCTTTGAGGTTGCAATTCACACCCTACGTCATTAAGGACAATGATGACCATATTTCTGGCCAGCTTTTCAAAATCAATAGTCCGTTGTTTCCCTCCGTTTATCACCAAATTCTTATTATGAGCATTATTGTATAATAATAATAATAATAATATTAATAATAATAATAATAATAATAATAATAATATCAACAACAATAATAATAATAATAATAATAATAATAATAAAAATTGATAATAATAACAACAATAATAATAATAATAATAATAATAATAATAATAAAAATAATAATAATAATATTAAAAATTAATAATAATAATAATAATAATAATAATAATCATTATAATAATAATAACACCAAAATGAAATCTAATAAAAAACAATAATAATTAAAAAAATAATTAGAGATAAAGACTAACAACAATTTGTATGATAATTAGCACACACACACACACACACACACACACACACAAAAACATTAACAATTAAAAAAAAAAAAATCTAAACGAAAAAGATTAACAACATCTTGTATTTCAATTTCCTCCTGCACTTTCTTGAATCAAAACGGAAGTGATATTAAAATCTTCGCGGAAAAAGGGTCGCTGTCTTGCACGCATGCATTCATAAACATGCGCATGTAAACACATTCGCATGCAAATCCGATAATAGCAACATCCCTTACTTCATCCTGCTCCCCTACACTCCCACCCCTCTTGCCATTAATGGGGAGGACAAATAACCCCTTGGGTACCAGTAATTAGGACGTTCGCATGCATTTACATTATGAGGGGGGTGGCGAGAGAGAGAGAGAGAGAGAGAGAGAGAGAGAGAGAGAGAAGAATAAAATCTTATTTGTCTAAAATAAATCAAGACGTGTGGATCTAGCATATGTTTCCAAGTGTGAAACATGTGTGTGATATCGAGCATTTGTGTATGAGAGAGAGAGAGAGGAGAGAGAGAGAGAGAGAGAGAGAGAGAGAGAGAGATCCTGATTTTGTCAGTAAAAAATCGAGACATGTGCGAGTGTCTACCATATGTGCGTAAGTGTGAAGCATATGAGAGAGAGAGAGAGAGAGAGAGAGAGAGAGAGAGAGAGAAGTATGTGTGGATCGCCGTTATTAAATTAATAGCGAGAAAAGAAGGGCTAGGGTGAAGTTGCATTTCGTGGGAGCCGAATTTTATTCATGCGGCCTTGCCTTAAACATTGTGCCTCAGGCATAGTATACTGAGGGTTGGTTTTCCCCTTCTATCGTCCAATAGTTGGATTTTTAAATATTCTTAAGGGATCACGAATTTCTCATAAATATTGCCATTTTAAGAGCTATAATGTAGCTTATATATTGTAGCTTTAATTTTCGTGTTCCGTTCTATTACCAAGTTTAAAATTAACTTACCTTACTATAATTTGAAAAGATATCTAAATGGATCCCCTTCACTTACTACTGTTTTATCAATAATTGAGAATGTTTTAAAAATATAATTTCTACATCCAATGAATTCCTACTTCGCAATGGATTTTTGTATCATCGTGCTCTTTCCGATACTATGAACATTTTATAAGACAATTTTTGTTTAAGTAATGATTTTTAAATTCTATTTTCATTTTTTGTCATAGTCCCCCATCCTTCACTCTTCTCTCAGGATTGCATTTCCAAAATCCTCAATCACACATTTTAAGACATTAATTGTTGGATTCTCTGAAATTACTATTTGCGGGAACTTCAAGATTAACTCAAACCTGGATATTGTTGCTTGTTGTTTTTTTTTTTTCATCCTTTATATATCAATTACAGAGACTTTTGAGGAATTAATTCTCTAACTAGCTAAAAGCGCTTACCCAAACCACAGTAATTGGAGATTAATTCATCATACAATGTTCATCCTAGAATAAAGGCACACACTGAGGATGATTAATTTAGAAAATAAGCTTACACGCAGGGTGTTCAAACTTGAATGTGAGCATACCTATCTATAAGGTATTCAAACAAAAATATGAGCTAAATTACTGAATATTCAACATACAATATCCGCATACAAAAAGGATATGGTCAAAATAGGATATGAACATACAATGACAGGCTCATCCTAAAATATGGTCTTAAGAACACCGGAATTCAAAATACAAATATGGGCATACGTTCAGGATGTTCAACTTGAAATATAGAAAATTATACAGGGTGTTCAACATTGCAAAAAGGTAGGTTTGTATCATCTAAAAAAAGTCACACGGCGGGTATGTACACTCATGAAAAAAGCACACAATAAGAGTAAGTAGCCTAAAAGAAAATACACACTCAGGTAATTAAAATTACAACTGAAACCTTTTAAATGATCAACCTTGAAAGAAATACACCGAGAATGCTCAACCTAGAAGAAAATAACATAGGTATTCAACCTTCATAGCATTCAGTCTGTTGAGCCCCAAAAGCTTATTAGAGAACAATACAATTCAGAAGGGAATCCCAATCATTTGTGTTATCAGTTTCAACAGATGAAGCAAATATTGGATTTAGACAATACGGATCCCAGAGCTCATAACTACAAGTGTTTAGCAATCGACTTCCGCCATGCAAGATAATCCTTTAGGAATTGTTAGTATTTACCTTGAATTATGTTCGATGAAGGATTACGTAATAAATTACAAAATAATTGAAATGCAAAAGCACTGTATCAGTAATATATTTTCTATTATCTTTGTGTTCTTATTTAACGTTCGTTGAAGGATTACGTAATGAATTACAAAATAATTGGAATGCAAAAGCCCTGTATTAGTAATCTATTATCGATTATCTTTGTGTTGTTATTCAGCGCTCTATAAATCCCCCAATTTAAAGTAGTAGTGAATTTAAAAGGTATCCAACAAAATAATTCACACTAAATGTAATATTGATTATTTATACTCTAATAAATTGGAACAAGAAATTAGAATTATTTTCGGTAAAATGAGTTGCAAACCATTTCATCATGATGCGATCTATCTTGACTGCATTCATGTTTATGTATGTATGTATGTATGTATGTATGTATGTATGTATGTATGAATACGACCATTGCCTAAATACCCACACTGCATGAAATATCATTGAGGAAACCAAATACTCTTAATAATATTTTTTTTAATCATACCTATATATTCGTCAGTAACCGAAAGACCAAAACACTTTCAATATAAGTTTATATATATATATATATATATATATATATGTATGTATATATATGCATATATATACAGTATATATATATATATATGTATATGTATATGTATATATATATATATATATATACTATAAGAGGTGGAGAGACATGTAAATTCTAGCATAGTGAAACTACAATATTTAGCCTGAAGGTAAGACTGGCTGAAAGTTGCAGCATTTCAGTATAAATATCATATGAAAATACAGCTCTCAAATCAAATATAACAAACCCAATGACATAAGCAATCACTTTCACATTAATAATACCAATAATAAATAAATAATAGTAAAAGTAACAATAGTAACAAAAACATGACCTCATAAATGATATTCAGCATGTAAATTCTGAAATTTATGAATAATGACTACAGGAAAATAATTTTTTATACGAACGACATATAAACTTTATCAATTCCTAATTAAGGGGAACAGATTTCAATTGATTTGCTCACAAAAGGATTTTATTCTATGGCAGATTACTCGTTATCAAAACCAATATTACAAAAGGGTTCTGTCGATCCCATAGAATTTATGATTTTGCAAGCTTAAAACACAATCACCTTATCAACATAAATGAAAAATCGGGCATACACACGTATACGGAAATATATATGTATATATAGAAATATATATATATATATATATATATATATAATATTATAAGTATATATATATATATATATGTATGTATTTATATATATACATATGTATATGTATGTATTTATATATATATATATATATATATATGTATATATATACATATACATATGTATGTATATTTATATATATATGTATATTTATATAAATATACATGTATGTATATATACAGTATATATCTATCTATCTATATATATATATATATATATATATTCATACTACATACATACACACACACACACACACACATATATATATATATATATATATATGCTATGATGCGCTACAATTTGGCAATCGCAATAACATTAATGCCGTTCGTTATTCTAATTATCCTCAACAGTATGCCACAGCACATCCCATTCCAGAGGTACATACATCAACAAAGGAGAAAAAAAAAAAAAACAATAACGTGGCATCGTATCCAACAGAAATGCAGTGTTAATGTCACGTAAATCAGTAGCTATTGTAATTATAAAAGACAATTACCTAAAGAGAATCTAGCTTTTATCAGACGGAAAAAGCTTGCGTGAGGGAAGCCCGCATAGCCATCTATGTAAATTAGCGATATTAAAAAAAACCCAGCGCAATCTTGCATGCAATAAGCTGATTGCTTTTGTTCGTGCACCACAAGCAACGTAAACATCTTGAATAAAATGTTTATCTTCTCATTAAACCCGGCAATGCATCATCGTTTCTCTATCCTGTAAGTCAGAACGTGTTTGCAAATTAAATGCATTACTGAGGTTATGGGGGGGGGGATTCTCCATCGAAATTTTACCCTTCTACAGCAATGTAAAATGATAAGGATGAATCATTAATGTGCATTGCACGAGATTTGCACTTGGGCGTTGTTTCGTTGGTTTTGGGGGTCAAATGTGATAAGGGTCATTGGGGTAAAAAAAAGAATTGGCTGTAATATTATCAGAGATAAATCAGTCCCTAATTCCTCAACGATATTACCTAAAACCCCTTGAAATCCTTGAAATCTCATATTTCCTGCAGAATCATATATTTAGAGAGACACACCCACACTTATAGACACATTACAAACAGACACAGACACAATATACTATAGATACACACACACACACACACACATATATATATATATATATACATATATATATATATATATAAATATTTTCACTTGTACAAATACACACACATTATATACATATACATACATATATATATATATATATATATATGTATATATATATATCGTGGTTTACTTTATTTTCAACTAAAAAGATTTAAACATTAAAGTAATTACACCTCGTGTAATACAGGTGAAAAATGTTTGGCCCCTTGAAGGGTTTCAATTAATTGCCACATACATCTTAAGGCTGTTCATCGCCATGTTCACATCTGCAACCAGAACTACCCTGTGACGAAAAAAAAATGAAGGTAAACAACCAGATTAAGAGAGAGAGAGAGAGAGAGAGAGAGAGAAGAGAGAGAGAGAGAAGGGAGGTTAGATGGGAAGAAACAATAATTTATGCGATGACGGATGGCGACATTCGAGATAACCCTAAACTGTGGGATGTTTTCTTTTTTTATGATGTGTAAACATCCTTTCTGGCCTCGTGCACACATACACAAACACAGACACAAATGTACACGTACCTGCCCATGCTTTATCGGTTTGTAAATATGGATAAATTGTGCTGAAAGGGGGAGAACCAGACTCTTGGTAACCCAATGAAAGTGACTAAAACTAGTAAAATAGTCCTAAAAATGAGATTATAATACCTCTTTTACCCCCAAAGGACGTACTGGTACGTTTCACAAAAGCCATCCCTTTACCCCCATGGACGTACCGGTACGTCTTGCAAAAAAATGCTATAATTTTTTTTTTTCATATTTTTGATAATTTTTTGAGAAAATTCAGGCATTTTCCAAGAGAATGAGACCAACCTGACCTCTCTATGACAAAAATTAAGGCTATTAGAACAATTTAAAAATATATACTGCAAAATGTGCTGGGAAAAAAATAACCCTTTGGGGGTTAAGGGTTGGAAATATCCAAATAGCCTGTGGGTAAAAGGGATACTAGATACTACTCCAAAGGATATTATAAAAAAATTCCTTATTACAGAATCAATTAATTTATGGGGACTGTAAGCAGGTATTCTATCTAAAATTAATATCAAAATTATTCAGAGGTAAAATAGACCATATAATGCGATTACAAATACTCGATATTGCTCAATAGCGAGATTATTAATCATTAATTACTGCCGATTCATTTCCCTTGTGGTTACTGTAAGCAGGTATTCTTTTTGAAAATAATGTCCCAATTATTGAGAAGGAAATGAAAACATTTCTTTTTTAATCAAACGGACTACCAGTGATTTCCTAAACTGTTGAATTCCTCAAATTGTCCCTACATTTTACAAATACTGTATTACACAAAATTATCAAAATATTAAGGCACAAAATAGGTATTTCCTTCACACTACATGTCCCATTATTCCTATTCTATCTTAAAACGATACAAATGATATCATTCAAACAAACAATCCTGTGTAACTGTCTCAAGACATAACGAAAGAAATTTCATATCATTTCTTGCTAACCCTAAAAATATTTTCTGGACTTGAAAATTACTCTTTGTCAACTTCTATATCATAAAATCGCATGCATTTCTAACACGACAATTTTTTTTTATTCTGTTGTGTATCGGGAAATTTTCATATTACAGTATAACAGTATTTCAATAGTACAATTCTTTAATGAAAATCCATTAATATGTGAATTCTTCATAAAAAAAAATATATATATATATATATTTCCTAAATATTCCAACTTACACTTGATGCACATACAAGTTTCATACAACTAGCCGGTACTCAACAAGACTAAATGAATTTTAATTAATTCCCTTGCCTTATTCAACAAAAAGAACATATTTATACTCCTAGTTTTATTCAACATGAATGGTACTTACAACATTGTGAGTATTAACATATCACGACGTACAAGCTTAACACGGTACATTACTAGGAAAGGACGTTTTATATACTAGTAACCATGTCAATTTAATCACCCCTTGAGGTAATATACGAGAGAGAGAGAGAGGAGGAGAGAGAGAGAGAGAGAGAGAGCAATATGCAAGAACTGCATATTGCCTGAATCAATTAATGTCGCATCCTGTCGAGACCGACAATGTACTGTAGAGGCCATACCATCTATTCACATACAATCTATTTTATTATCGAGATTCCTATCTGTTTCAATACTGTCGGTAATTCCAAGGGGAAATGATGATAATATGATGCCTTAAATGATCTTAAACGGCTTTGCATTTCCACAGACTCTATTTTGTTTGAAAGGTAGGTAGGTATTCCGAAATCAACACACCGATCGTTGCCAGCGATAAATATTTGTTCGGAACACTAACTAAACAGGAAAAAAAATCTATACGTTTATGAAATAACATCTATATTCATATTTCTATATAGCTATCTATTTACAAACACAGACACACACTAACACACACACACACACACTCACACACACATATATATATATATATATATATACATACATACATATATAATATTATATATATATCGCTTTATATTGATAATTTACCTGCCTTCTCTCTGAGCCCTTCATTTTAAAAGGAAAGGACTCAATACTAGAATACAAACACACACAAAAAAAAACACACACAAACAAACAAACAGCACAACAACAACAACAACCTTCAACGTCACAGCCACACAAAAACTGGCGCAGAGAGAGAGAGAGAGAGAGAGAGAGAGAGAGAGAGAGAGAATGTGGAAGTCGCAATAATTTTCAATTTCCATTTGAAATTCACTTACCATCCCATTACCTGGGAGGGTTTTTGGCTGGCCGTATGTCATGTTTGTGCGTGCATAAGATGGCGTTCTGATTCTCTTGTATTCCGAACGGCAGATTCCTCACTTAACTCTCTCTTACTAAAAACATGTAACTATATATTTTGCCTTCATCAAATTTAACTTTGCTTAGTAATATCACTTGCAGTAATCACACATCATAGCCATCCACAAGCTTAAGTAGCAGAATATAAGAATAAGCCAAGGGGGAATTTAAATGTACAATTCTATGAACGCAGAATTCCTCACATAGATAAATAAAACTGATATTTGTCAGGAAACGACCCTGTCTTACAAATTCTATTTGCTCATAACAATACGCAAGGGTAACACAAGGTTTGTAGGTAGTAGGTTGGCCAGGGCACCAGCCACCCACTGAGATACTACCGCTAGAGAGTTATGGGGTCCTTTGACTGTCCAGACGATACTACATTAAATCATTTTCTCTGGTTACGGTTTATTTTCCCTTTGCTACACACACGGCGAATAGTCTGGTCTATTCTTTGCTTATTCTCCTCTGTCCTCATACACCTGACAACACTGAGATAACCAAACAATTATTCTTCACCGAAGAGGATACTGTACTGTAATTGTTCAGTGGCCACTTTCCTCTTGGTAAGAGTAGAAGAGACTCTTTAGCTATGGTCAGCAGCTCTTCAAGAAGGGCACTCCAAATCAAACCCTTGTTCTCTAGTCTTGGGTAGTACCATAGCCTCTGTACCATGGTCTTCCACTGTTTTGGGTTAGAGTTCTCTTGCTTGAGGGTACAATCGGGTACGCTGTTCTGTCATGTTTCTCTTCCTCTTGTTTTGTTAAAGTTGTTATAGTTTCTATAGGAGATATTTATTTCAATGTTGTTAATTTTCTTAAAATTTTATTTTTTCCTTGTTTCCTTTCCTCACTGGGCTATTTTCCCTGTTGGAGCCCTTGGGCTTATAGCATCCTGCTTTCCAAACTAAGTTGTAGCTTAACAAGTAATGATAATAATAATGATATGCCTAAGGGAATTTAATTGTCCTGTTCTCTGTGCGCTTAAGTTCTCTTACTGATAGACAGATATATATAAACAAATAAATAAAACTGAATTCTACCATGAAACAACCTTGTGTTACAAATTATATTTGCAAGGGAAACCTTATGAATCACAAAAGTTTTTGTCAAAACCACATAGGCCTAAGCAAACTCACCGCAGAGATCCTTTCTACCCGACATGAATAAATCAGCGAGAACATTAAACCAACTGACACCTACAGATCCGATGTCAAAATAAGATTGAGTCTTTGATTCCACTTGTAGTAGGCATAGAATTACCGCGAAAAAAACCCAACCACGATTCTTTTTAATCTTTCTCACTATCTCTCTCTTATCCTACTCAGCCTGTTACTCGTCGCTCACATACAATACTCGCGGTTTACTATCCCTATTCCCAACTGGATAGGGACAAGAACGGTAGGTCATATGAGAGAGAGAGAGAGAGAGAGAGAGAGAGAAGAGGAA
>NC_090751.1:19239742-19262242 GCF_036898095.1 Palaemon carinicauda | reverse complement strand
TCTCTCTCTCTCTCTCTCTCTCTCTCCCCGAGGGTGAAGAATAGGGATGAGGGAGAATTTCAACAAGCGATCTCCCTCTCCCGAACGCTTACCAAATAAAGCAGTTTCCAAGATCAGACTTCGGACGCCCACATTTCGAGAAATACAACTCCAGCACCATTACGCCCACTCTTTCGCTTCGCCCCGTTATCGATACTTATAATTACTGGGCGTGACTCAGCAGTGAATTATACGAGACGTAGGGGGGTGGAAGCTCTAATCTTAATGTAAGGGAATTGCAACTGAATTCATTGCGTGCAGTAACGCAATTCGAATTATATACTGCCGGGATGGGGAACTCGGCGACCGATTCCGGTAGGTCCGTAAAAGGTTAACCTGGTAACTTGGTGGGGGGGGGGGGGTTAGAAGGATAGAGAGAGGGGGAGGGGGGGGTATAAGGATAGAGAGAGGGGGAGGGGGGAGGGGGAGGAAGATGAGGATAGGGAAGGTGGTAGGGATAGGAGGAACGTTCAAATTGACTTACGAGAATGCCCAATATTAAGGGATTCATTTTTTCCGATTGCTCGGGTCTCTAATCTCCCTGCATACTGTTAAGGAAGGGCGGTTCCCAAACAGCTTGATGGTAAATTCATAGTATTAGGACTAAGCGTATGTAACGCAAGGTATGACCGATATCTACGAGGTACCCATACATATTCAAGAACATAATTTACATGAATCTAAAGAGCTCTGCATATGATGTGCCGAGAACGAGCGTTTATCTGTTTAATTTGGAGGGACACTCAAAAAGCAAACCACTGTTCTCTAGTCTTGGATAGTGCCATAGCCTCTGTACCATGGTCTTCTACTGGGTTAGAGTTCTCAGGCACACTGGTCTTCTGAAATTAGAGCCTTGGGTTTATAGCATCCTGTTTTTCCAACTAAGGTTGTAGCTTAATTACTACTACTACTACTACTACTACTACTACTACTAATAATAATAATAATAATAATAATAAAATCAACTAAGGTAAACCTACCTTGTCATTCTCTTGATTGCAGAAATGTAGAATACACAATATATATATATATATATATATATATATATATATATATATATATATATATATATATATATATATATATATATATATATAAACATCTATATATATATATATATATATATATATATATATATATATATATATATATATATATGTATGCATATATAAAAACATATATATATATATATATATATATATATATATACATACATATATATATATATATATATATATATATATATATATATATATATAGCATATTTGTTTGGTTGTTTACAATAATTTTTTTCCCGGTTAGCGCTTGACTTTCGTCACATGCATGAGTAGCATTAAACAAATCGATATACCTGTAGTGCTCAACTTTTGCTATGATCTAGAAGGCTGAAACCTCTGGAGGTCCCGAAATTTCAAGAGACCACTTCCATCGCCAAATCCGAAGTCAGAAGGTAAAACTGCTTTGAACAACTGACTTCTCATAAAACCATTATTTTGAAGGGCTAATCAGATAGATTGGATTTATGGAGTTTACACCAAAATGGCCAAGTATTTGGGATGGTTAGGCCATTTAGATCAGGAGGGAAACCGTACAGCCGTATTACGAAATAAGAGTTGAGGGGTGGAAAAGAAGGTAGGAATAGAGGAAACGTAAAAATAAAAGAAAGATGAAAGAGAGGAAGCGTGAACGGAGGTATGTAGAAGACTAAAAATGGGAAGTAGCTGGGAGCTGAAAGAGCGTTGCAAGATCATATTGCAATGTTTGGTGTGTACAGCGTGAGGTGGACTGATGTTACTACCACCCTCTATGGGGATTTCCACAGTACCTTCCCCTGTGGGATTTTGTGGGTTTGTCGTTAGGATTTTAAAAATAAATTATGTCACAGATTACTAAGGAAAGTAAAGCAAATTTCCAATGCAATGCGTAGAAGGGAGAGCTTAAAAACGCCTTCTAGAAATCATTATCATCAATTAATTCAAAACGAATGTAGGGTAATGATAGGAGATTCTACAAAATAAGAGAAAGCTCATAACTAATTTGAATATCACTGGCATTATTCTAAAAATATTCATCTCATTAAATACAGTTTCAATTAACATAAATCGTGCTAAACGATTTGAGGAAAAAAAATTATATATATCTATACATAAATTATATATCTGAGTGCGTTTGTACGTGAAATTGGCAAAACATTAAAACGAGTATAACAACATAAACACAACAACATATATTGCTCGGATTCAGCCCCTCAGGGTTTCGTAGGGTTAATCGGAGGACTCTTCGTGTAAAACAATAATAGCCTAACCACCTCTTTTTATCAGTTTCATTTGGATTTTACAGTTAGTTCTAAAACATGTTCAATTAATTGATGAAATGAATAACACACCGCCAAACAGAGGAAGTATATAGAAGAGAGAGAGAGAGAGAGAGAGAGAGAGAGAGAGAGAGAGAGAGAGAGAGAGAGAGAGAGAGAGAGAGAGAGACCATATCTTCATTTTACGAAGGGACCAAAGTGCAGGAAATCGCATTAATCATTAGAACACTATAAGGAATTATGACTTGAGAATGCCATAGATGCCATTAACACAGAAACCCATCAAAGGAAAAACTAAAAGCCCCGAGACGCCGCCTTTACGAGACCCACACAACATGCCCTCATTCCATCGGGGTAAATTGTTACCATAAACTTAGGAGACAAAGGTCCTGTCCGGTTAGGCAAAACATGGGCGCTTCTGATGTGCCCATCTCTCTTTTTTTTTTTAACGATACAAACAACATTAAATCTCTTTACGCCTCTTAAGGGCTGGAGAGAGTAAAAGAAAGGGGGATTTTAGCATCGTGACAATCACCATCAAAATGCGGGAAAATGGAGGCAGAAGACCGCTCTTGTTGACACCCGTACCCTATTACGGCACTTTGGAGGTACTATGGGAGGTGAAGAGGGAGGGGACACTGAGACTGAATGCTCTCTTAACTTTTATGGAAAGTAAACAGTAGATCAACAAAGGGGAAAAGGCTGAACCTAACAAAAAAAAAAAGTTGGATGGGTGGGTTTTCGCCAGAGACCCATTTCGTGAACCTTTAATGAGTACATTTCATGAGATCAAAGGAAATGGTTGTTTTTACAAGAACGAAGACATGAAGATTTTCATACGGTCATATTTTTTTCGAAAAACAAACCTAAGTAAGAGTTTTTATTATTATTTTTTTGTTGTCTATTTAAGGCATCTGACGAGCAGGCTCACACCATAACCTTCCTTTTATTTGTACTACTTAAATATTGTTCTTCATTTAGTTAAAGAAATGGGCAAAGAAGTCTATGAATGGAGCTTATTTTTTTATAATTTTGATATAGAAGCTATGCATCAGAGCATAATGGCATTACAAAATATCATAAAAAATAAAGTTGCTGATATCTCTCCCTTTCGATATTTCTGTTGTAATGCGCTTGCGCAATTGAAAGTGTACCATATGTGTCCTACATAATTGCAAATTCCATACAAGTTCCTTTAAAGTGACACGTGCTTGATGTAAATACAGATTTTCAAAACAATTTGACATAAGAATAAGCTTTACATGGCTTTTATTTTGGCTTCAAATGTGTTAGTTTAAGATGAGCAGCAAAACTTACCCTACGAGAAACTATAACTCCCCGTGAATTTCTATAGCAAAGAACCGTGACCGGGGATCCCCTTCAATACTGAGGTGCACTTGGAGAAAAGCCCAGCAGTTTTAGCTTTCTATAAAGTAAAAGTAAAACAGAGTCTGCTTTGAATTTAAGTTTCTAAAATAATATTTTTTTTCTTTATATTTGGTAGATAAACCGAATAGGGGCTTTAGAATAGCACAACAGACGATGTATTTCAGAGCTGGAAATCTAATACACTTATTTTCTTACTTTCTACTTTTACCTATTAAGTTTCAATTTGGTTAACAGACAAAATAATTCTGTAAGTCTTTTTATTGATGTACTTTTCTCATGGCAAGGTTCACAAGACTGCAACTATTCAAGATTTCTTTGAAGATTCCAGAGCAAAATAGTTACACATGAGTTTCTGGATAGTACACCCACAGTTACAATCATTCATCCAATCATACTGCTGGTGAAGAATGTACGCAATATGCAAATCTCTCTCTCTCTCTCTCTCTCTCTCTCTCTCTCTCTCTCTCTCTCTCTCTCTCTCTCTCTCTCTCTCTCCCCAGTGCATTTCTATAATTCTTAAGACTAGCCAGCAGTCCAGCCGTAGATCGTAAATTATGATTTAACGTTCCCTTTAAAACCACGAAGCTGACAAGACTGTGCTCCGCCCATTTTACAAGTACTGGTAAACTACTGTGCCTTTGAAGTGCTCTTTACTCATATTTTAGAGGCAGTAATCTCATTCGAAACCAACAGTTCATTTGTTTTGCTCAAGAGTCTTGGGAGAAATTTTATCACCCAGCCTCAAGGTAAAAGGAAAACAGAATTTCTCAAACGTCTATGCGTATATACAGTAATATAAATATATATATATACATATGTATATATATATATATATATATATATATATATATATATATATATATATATATATATATATATATATATATATATTCTTCTTTGTCTGCATCTTTTCCCACTTTTATGTGTGGTCGATTTTTTTGGCCAGCGTTCTCCATCTACATTAAATATATATATATATATATATATATATATATATATATATATATATATATATATATATATATATATATGTGTGTGTGTGTGTGTGTGTGTGTGTGTGTGTGTGTGTGTGTGTAAAATTATCTACATTCAGAGGAAAAAAACTCCTATACCTCACGTAGAGCTACATAAAGATAATCATCATTAATTCTATTCGGAAAGAAATGACCTATTGGATATCGCCATTAATGCTTAATACACGTCTCCACTTTCCCTTTATGCCTTTATTAGAACAGAGTTAGTATTTGATAACAAAATCCAGTGCCCTTGACCGTCAAATAAAATCATATCCTTTTCGCAAGTTATGCCAATACAAAATTTTGCATTCTACAGTCCTGTTATCGTTCTCGAATTTTGGCCAAGAAGCCAATTACATCCAGTGCGTCATTGATTGGGCAATTTCAATTGTACCTTTGAATGACCCAGTCCGGATTAAATTCGGAAGACAAAGAGACAAAGATCCTCAAAGCCTTATTCATGGGAGAAAAATTCTTCTCGCAATACCAATTAACCAGGCATTGAGTTTTAAACAAAGAAATCCAATTGGGAAGATTTGTAAAGCATGATACTAGTACAGAGAGAGAGAGAGAGAGAGAGAGAGAGAGAGAGAGAGAGAGAGAGAGAGAGATTATGATATCAACCGTGTATATGGTGTTCTTCCTTGTAATTTACCTTTCAAAGAAACGTAAACGAAATTAAGCCAAGTACGAAAACCTGTTGTTATTCTTCTGTTTTAGTGCCGAGAAATTTACGCCAACTTTATGCTAATAATGAAAATAATAATGATAATATCAAAGATTACCCTAATCAAAGTTGAAAAAAATTAATCATTCAATTATATATGATAGGAAGTCTGTATTGACTCATTACTACATAATGAAAATATCAGCATCAAACATCTTGTATTTGTTTGCTGAAGTTATGAAAATAGAAATGAAATAAACCTTTCAGCAGTTACAGTTTTCTTCGAGAATAATTTCCAAGAGATTCAAGAAAGTCAATTTTAATAAATGCATTGTTGAATATAAAACTCAAACAAAGCTGATGATAGAACAGACAAAAAAGAGAAATGTTACTTGGAAATCAATGAAATAAGAAGTATCACATGATAACAGATAACAGTGGTTATGCAGTGGTTATGAAAATAGGGAAAGGACGTCTTCAAGTCTATGAGTATACACGAGACTAATCATACATAAAAAAAAAGACAAAAGAAATAAACACAAAATGATCACTGGTACTTCTTACATTTTAGATGAATATCTATTGTCAATCCAAGTCACATTTTAAAATCCCGCACTTCTTGCGTGAATATATATATATATATATATATATATATATATATATATATATATATATATATATATATATATATATATATATATATATATATATATATATATATATATATACATATATATATATATATATATATATATATATATATATATATATATATATATATATATATTTTCTTTTACATTTCTCACCTTTTTCAAATCAATGACCATTCTTTCATTCCTCATTTTTATTTCTCGGCTATTCTAATGATATTTCTTTATCATATGGAGAGATAGAACGTTAATGATCTAATGAAGGAAAATCATGTTTGTTCTATTATTCTATAACATGTTCCTCTTCTCCCCTTTCGTTTCTCCCCTCTTCTAATTAAAATCATTTCCAAAATAAACATTCATGAGACTTATCACATATCTTCTTGCATCTGGTTACAAATCCCGTACAACTTGACTCGATCTTTTTATGAAAAGATGCTGAGCAGAATCGACGTAAATCTGTAGCAATATCTTTGTTTTCATCTCATTAAAAGTTATGATATTATTATTATTATTATTATTATTATTATTATTATTATTATTATTATTATCCAAGCTACAACCATAATTGGAAAAGCAAGATGCTATAAGCCCAGGGGCTCCAATAGGGAAAAATAGCCCAGTGAGGAAAGGAAATAAGGAAATAAATAACTGAAGAGAACAAATTAACAATAAATCATTCTAAAAAAAAGTAATGTCAAAAGAGATATGTCATATATAAACTATTAACAACGTCAAAAACAAATATGTCATATATAAACTATAAAAAGACTCATGTCCGCCCGGTCAACAAAAAAGCATTTGCTCCAATTTTGAACTATTTCGCCATTTTTATATTTCACACTAACAGGCGTTGATATTTTACACTTATGTTTTTGGATAATATTTAGCCAAAGTTTCCATCAATATCAATATTCTAAATACTAAGATTTAAAGGCCTTCTGGTCTCACTACATCAATCAATGATAATTAACCAAAGGGTTGTACAGCATAAACTCCTGTATAGAACACTTTATTCTGTGTCATAAAGATATGCAATCTAATTAATCAAGAAAGCAATTTTGAATTAAACACTTTGAATGTTAACTATGTAAGTTCTACCAAAGTCTGGCTTATCTATAAAATCAGCGCTTTATCAATACCAGCATCTAGTGCACTGATAGTTATCAGTCTTCATTTCTGGTCAGGTATGAGATCCTTCCGTAAATTGAAGCGGGACGCACCCTTTCTCCTATAAACACTTCAGATTTCACAACTGACCTTATTTCAAAATAATGTACAAGCCGATAATCGTGGACCTTCATTTGCCTTCCATTCAGCAAATTGAAGAACTGATTGTAATTAGCTTTAATGAAAGTCTTGAACCCATACCACAATGCTAACCTAATCAACTGTCTCCAGCCCAGACCTTAGCAGGTCTCGACTCCAGCGTTCAATAAAAACTGCCGGTTCCGTCTCAAGACTCATGCGTTCAATTAAACCCGCCGGCACCATCGCCAGAACACGACCAATGGAAGCTTCGCCTATTGAGATCGCAGGCACTCGGTAGTTTCCTCTCGTTAGCTCACAGCCATAAAGTTATCGGGTGATTTGGCGGTTTGCACCGTGGGTTGCCGGCTACCTGTGGTGTGGTTTCGCCTTCTTTGTGTCTCATGATGTCAAGCTGAAAATTCACATGGTACGAGGGCCGTTCGCCCAGATATACACCAAGAAAACTAACTGCTTCTGATTTTTGCTTTGTGTTCGTTTCTCACGGTCGTCGCCTCCCTCTCTCTCTCTCTCTCTCTCTCTCTCTCTCTCTCTCTCTCTCTCTCTCTCTCTCTCTCTCTCTCTCAGGAAAGGAGGGTACTGCGATATCCTTACTTTTACATTTAAGTTGTAATTTACTGCAATCATCTTGATAGTCAACTTACTGAAAATTTATTTATGAAATTTTTTATCTAAAACTGAAAATAAATTCGAAAAAGTAAATAACAGGAATTCTAACAATAAATTTGCCTCTTCGGTGTTATAATTGCAATGAATTTAGTTACAGGAAGAAATAGTTTCATTGAAAAACAAATTGTAGGACGTACGGAGGTTAATTTCCTATGAAAAGTGACAATGGAAGAATTTCCTGTATTAAAGAGTTGAAAATAAATTATAACATTCATTATTCTCAACAAAACGAATAACAATAATACCGGAACTGGGCGTAACAGAATAGACAACAACCAACAATTCAATGATAATCAAAAGGCGTCAAGAACAGATGGTACCATTTGAAGAAATCATTATGCTAGAGCAATGCCGTCTTTTATAAACGTACATAATTCAAGTTTTAATGAAGAAAAGGCATCAGGTGGCTGGTGAAAACATTTAATGGTTGATATATAGAAAGCGAAAGATCACGGAGATAATAGCAAGTGCTATATGGGACAGATTGATTGATTCCTTTATCTGATCTGGCGAGGAAGAATGTTATAGACGTCGCAGATAATTGGAGAGAGGCAATTTGTTATTTTCTAAAGGAAAAGAATGTGTGAATCAGGTATTCAAGAGTTTTCAATACATCCAAAAAACTGGTTTAGTCGACTGTTATACCTCAGTATGACACAAATCCGGGAAAAAATGTGTATATCAGGTGTTTTTTACCTCTAGGAAAGGTCTTTTCAGCTTACTAAGACTTCTTACGATTATACATATTTTGACTGACTCTCTTTGAGAAACAATTTTAATACGGTACTTTTATTAATCTGCTCAGGCATCTCTCTGTTGTCCCTGAAACTTAACACTGGTTTGGTATAGCGGCGTTTTAGTTTATGTTGCTCTAATCATAAATATTCAAACCTACATCAAAAAGTAGTCGAGATGTCCAAAAGGTTGTAAAACACGTCGTTCTAATACGAGTTTTCCCATCGTGCTGAGCAATGGGCCGCAAGACGACCTTGAAGTAAGGTCTTTGCAAATTTTATGCTCTCTGTTTGGATACAGGAACTTTATTTGGAATCGATATCACAAGGAACTATTGTTGATATGTTTGGAATGGAATCGAACTGAAAAAAAAAAGTAAAATACTAGAGGGGCACTCAGTAGAGAACAGACCTCCGCTACGGCAGTTTATTTATCGTTGTGGATTTTCATACACTCAAATATGAACCAAATTTGTAGTCTCTGTGACAACGATGTCCAAACTTATGGCTGATTACGTGATATGGAAGCTTTGCTCGTCTGTGATCTTCATCTTCCAAAATTTAATCCTTCCCATAACAGTATTAAAATCCCTGCAAGTTTCATTATTTTACGATTAAAATTGGGGCCGCATGATTGATTACCGGAATTTGACCTTTTGTTTGACCTTGACCTTGTACTCGCTCTTGGCTTTCGACCTTAGCATGTACTAATTAGCGTGGATTTTCATACACTCAAATATATACACCTACCAAGTTTGAAGTCTCTGTGACAACACTGTCTAAACTTATGGGTGATTACGTAAATTGGACATTTTGCTTGGCCGTGAACTTGACCTTTAACCTTGAACTTCCAAAATTTAATTATTTCCAGCTTTTTACATAACAGTTAATCCTTCCAAGTTTCATTAGTCCACGATTGACATTGTACCTAGGCAGCTGTTCACAAACAAACCAACACACAAATAGGGGCGAAACAACCTCCTTCTAACTTCGTTGCCGGAGGTAATAAAATATATTATGAACAGAGAAGTTTGTAGATATAAATCTAGCCAAGTTACTATAAGGTCAAAGGTCACCTGAAAAAAATAGGTTTTATTTGAAATTTACACCTTTCCGAGTTTTATTGAGCCAACGTATAGTTGGAGCAATCAGCTTAACGACGTCGCCTAAGGAAGATTGTCTTGACTTTAAAACCTTACCTTGTCAAACAGTTAATCTTGAACGCATACATCATCAGAATATCAAGTCGCTTAAACGCATACATAACCAGAATATCAAGTCGATTTTTTCCAAGCATGCAAATGCTTATATGAAAAAGCCACAACCAAAACAGATGCGTTTATGCGTAAACACAAAACCGTGCATGATGAATCTCGTTGCGGAGCAAGACCTTGCTCGTTAGGGAAAAGAAGACCTGTTGTGCAACGAGCGAACGAGGCTTCTTGCTGCGAACCAAACGAGATTTACGGCCGTGTTTTATGGTCGTTAGACATTGCAAATACTAACAACGCGTCCCGGGACTCCTAAAGTCACATGCGTTCTCCTTTTCCCCTTTCTTATTTGGATACAATAGGTGAGTATGTGTATGCATGCGTGGGCGAATATGAAGTTATTGGTTGCAATGTCGCATTGAAGCACGATTTCTCATTCGTCTCTACGCGGGCATTTTCGCCCAATTTGTGATGTCTCCTTCTGGGGGGTCACGAACTAGCTGGGAAATTTACTAAGACAATCCCCGCAATTATATAAAAAACATAAGCCTTAACGTTATTATTATTTTATTATTACCATTACTAGCTAAGCTACCACCCAAGTTGGAAAAGCAGGATGCTATTAGCCGGAGAGCTCCAACAGGGATAATAGCCAAGTGAGGAAAGGAAATAAGGAAACATAGTGTGCCTTAGTGCACCCTCAAATAAAAGAACCTAACCCAAGGCAGTGGAAGACAAGACAAGGAATTAGATGTAAACTACAGGCCAAGGTGGATAAAATGTATATCAAAGAAAAAAAAAATATTAAGGTAATGATAAATTCGAGCCCCAATCTTCGAAAAGCAAATTTATTCAGGTTTAAATCCCAAGAGAGTTATAACAGTAAGAAAGCACCCAATGAATCTACAGTGAGTGAGAGGAATACAATCAAATTGCAAGCGAGATAGTGGCAATTTAAATTCCTCTTCGATTACATTGAGATGTTCCATTTTTTTTCTTTATCATTAATAAAATGTATCAGAGAAATTGTATATTTGCACTTTAATCAAAACAAAAATGATAATAATAAATCATTTACTATTTGTAAATATATGAAATCTGTATGTTAATAGATGAAGGATGATTATCATGTCTATAAGTTATGAAATCGTTAAAATAATCCACAGTTTTCAAAGAAATTATCCTTGTAATATAGACAAGCATAATTCCATGCTCCTTTACACAATAAAAACCAATAAACATCAAATGGAAAAAAGATACCTCTAAATGGCCAAGAAGCTAACGGTCGAATCTACTCTCCCTTTTTTTCACGTTATGATAACAATTTTTCTTTAAATTTTCCTCTCATTCTGCTGGCAACTGCTTGCTTTCCATCCTAGACAGAAGGAAATAATCTTTCTGTAACACTACAATTTTCTTGAACTTATGTTTGCATATAAATATTTGTTATTTCCAGTGTTTACGTGTCTGTTTTCCACTACATGCCAAGTGCATTACTAATAACAAGGAAGGACACTGTAATTAATATAATAATAATTTTGTAAATACAGACATACTATACACACACACACACACACACATACACACACACACACACACATATATATATATATATATATATATATATATATATATATATATATATATATATATATATATATGTATATATAGATACATACACATGACTATATATATATATATATATATATATATATATATGTGTGTGTGTGTGTGTGTGTGTGTACACATATCAAAATTAAGCTACTCGTCCAATAGGGATGGTTCTAGAGAAGTACATCTGAATAATCGGTGCCACAATCATCTCTTGGTGCGCCTATCTCGCATGTAGAAAAGGTTATCATATAGGATTCAGAATCTAAAAGTAGACATTTTGTTCTTAACAGGGGGAAAAACAAAAAATTTTCTTAGCTGATACGAAAGTACTCGTGCATTATATGCTATTATTGTACACATAAAATAATTCAGCACTTTCAATAAAGCGGAATTGCCATGACGTATATTATTTAACAGATTTGGTACACTTATTTCATTTTTAAAATTAATATTGTGAAAATTACTTCATATCAATAATTTCCTATTAGCACTGAACAAGTAATATTTGCGGAATCCATCTTAAAAGCACGATTAATTCTTATTTATAACTAGTATTTACTAACCCACTATTCTTTTGGAAAGAACTAAGGCGAGCAAATACTAATCGAAAGTAGATTGTAATATGATTGATTGTTGTGACAAATTACTTTCAGAAATTCCAAAACGCAAAACAATAAATAAGAATTATCTAATACCTTAGTGACGTTTCATATATATAAAAGAACCACGAATCTTATTTACCTCTTACAAAAAATAAACTCCTCTTTTGACTAAGACAGAATCCCTTTCCCTATAACATCTACAACAACAAACTCATTTGACATGTAATAGTGTAACAACCACAACAGCAACCAAAATAATGATAAAATAATAATGATAATGCAAAAGACAACAATAACTATGAAGATCATAAACATAATATACTGTGTGTCAACTTAGGTCCATATATATGTACATTAAAGAGACCATGTGGGCTGGAATGGCTCTCTAGGATACATAGATGGTAACCCAATCGTCTTGCAGCAATAAAGGATAATAAAGTCTCGGATCCCATGATGGGGTGGAAGAAATAATCATATCCAACGTATATTAGCACAGAATATTAAGACTTCTCCAACGTGCATTTTTCTTTTCTTGGTCGGACCTCAGATGAAAAGACAGAAAAGGGACCTAAACCCCACAAAGTACTTCCTCGTCGTATTGTTCTCGTGTAACAATGCCTTCCCGGTACTTTGGCTGCTAATGAAGAAGAAGGAGAAGAACGCAGCCTTGTTTATCCCCTGTTTCGCGCCGAATATATTTTCTCCTTTTGATTTTCTTGCGGTCTCTAATTTCTTTGAAGGAAGTACTGGTTGCGTAATGAGCAAACAATTTCTTTGGCTTCAAGTACGGATTGAAATTTCAATACTGAATAATTATTTTGAGGCATTAAGAGGGAGAAAACTCGATTCATGATTGAGAATAACAGTAACAATAATTATAACAATGATCAATACTAAAGTTGCATTCAAGAATCTGTATTTATTACGTTCTATTATTATTTGTTTTTCCACGTAAAGGGGAATTTAAGAAAATTAGCACACCGGATGAAAAAATATATTAAAAATTAGGAATCGAATTTGAATTACTATGAATTGCTGAGGGCTTTTTTTTCACTTTTCGAACTGCTCTCATATCGCCCAATTAATTTACACAAAATTAAATTACATATAGTTATTATTACTATTATTATTATTTGCCAAACTACAAACGTAGTTGGAAATGCAGGATGCTATAAGTCCAGGGCCCCAACAGGGAAAATAGCCCAGTGAGGAAAGCAAACAAGGAAAAAAATATTTTAAGAACGTTAACAACATTAGAATAAAATTTCCAATATACACTATAAAAACATTAACAAAACAAGAGGAAGAGAACTTAGATAGTGTGCCCGAGTGTACCCTCAAGCAAGAGAACTCTAACCCAAGACAGTGAAAGACCACTGTACAATAATATTCCTTGGTCCCTAAATAAAACGCAAAGCTATCTGCTTTAAACCCAAATTCACATATATAATTTAAGGAATAACAATGTATTGGATATATCAAAAACTGAAAATAACCTATTTTAGAGGGAGTACATTCCATACCGAAAAGTGCTGAGGCATCTAAAAGCAAAGGTATGGAGCCTACCAGCTAATATTATTATTATTATTATTATTAAATGCTAAGCTATAACCCTAGTTGGAAAAGCAGGATGCTATAAGCCCAGGAGCCCCAACAGGGAAAACAGCCCAGTGAGGAAAGGAAATAAGGAAAAATAAAATATTTTAGGAATAGTAACAATATTAAAATAAATATTTCCTATTTAAACTATAAAACTATAAACTATACCACTGAGGTAAACAAACACCATACATTACAACCGCACTGGGCGTCTATATACTTCCTTTTATATTTACGGCACATTTAATGGCAGGGTAATAAAAGAGGGATTAAATTTAGCGTGTAGGTGATATTGATGGCCATCGATAGGTATATATATCATGGTAGGCGCCCGAGCCCTACCTTCCACCATAAAATCTACCTTGACTCATCGCGGGCCATCATTGTCATCAATGATAGCAAGGATAGCATGTGGGAGTATGCGTCCGGTAATAGCTAGGGGTAAGGTGAAGAAGTCTGTTGTAGGGGTAAGGTATAAGGCATTAGGACTAAAGAATACGCTTTTATGGTCCCTCGTAAAGGTGCGGTTCCATAACTTGCGATCGCGTATTCTCAGCCACGTTCCATACGTGACGCGGTACGGCAGAGGAAAGTAGCAATGCGTATGGCTGGGCTTTTCTTTTCAATTGGTTGTTTGCATTCGGGTCACTTCGCGGTCGTTCTCTTATAGTAATGAACAGGTGACTGCGTCGGCATTCTTTAATGTGCGCGAATCAGAAGTGAAAGTAACGGGATTTAATTGAAGTACAGGAATGTTGTTTGGACAGCGAAGGCTTTTGTGTCGTATATGCTTTCCATTCTAATGGCTGTTTATGGAATTTCTTATTGGAATTGTTCGCATATTTAATCTATTATACGATTATGTCTTTCTAAAGCGTTGGAATTTAGACTATTTTGGATCTCATGACATTAAATTCTCAATTAATTTCCGAATGCCCAATCTCAGTTTTTATGGTGAATTGAATTTCAATATTTTGGATTTCAAGATGTTTTATTCAAATTCATAACTTTAATTATAAATATTATATTTTAGATGCAGCACATAAAAATATCTCCAACAGACATATCTTTAAAGTTTACCAATTTAAAAGAAAAAAAGGGCACTTTAAAAATTATCACTTTTCACTGATACACTTTTAAAAGTAGATTGTAACCCCCAAACTAGTATGGTATGACTTGTCCTGTACCGTCGTTTAATTAATCTAGCCTTGGTCTATAACTATATCATGTTAAAAATGTTCTTCACGAGTCTCTGCGTCAATGACCTTAGATGTCAGAAAGCCAGAAAACCTCAAATCAATCAATCAGTCAATCCTCACGAGTCAAAATACCTGTATAGGTGAGTTACAATTCTCTGACAAGCCTTCCAACAGGATTAAAATACACCTGTTTTTAGTCACCCCAAATGAGTCATAAGATCTGAAGAAGTCGTCCTTCACGAGTCAAAAGTTCTGCATCTTTAACGTGAAAATTGAATATTAAAGGGAATGAAGACGAGAGCGTTAACTCAGATGCTGACGGAGTATAAGATGATAAATATTACTGCCTAATAATTGTCGTGTCAATTTGAAATTCTGTACTGGGAAAAAGACTGAAGTACTATAAAATTACGAAAAATATTCCACCATCATTCACTGTGTAGATTAAGTCGATCTGAATAAATATAATGAATTATATCAAAAGAAATTGCCAAGTAGAAAGTTATAACAACGATACAAAAACACACACACAACTATGTAATCATGTACTGTCACCAAATATCTATATTTCCATTCTCTGAAAAAAATGGTGGATCTAGATACTAATTTACTAAAATTCTCTCTCTCTCTCTCTCTCTCTCTCTCTCTCTCTCTCTCTCTCTCTCTCTCTCTCTCTCTCTCTCTCTCTCTGTTTTTATATAATAATAATAATAATAATAATAATGAAATAATAATAATAATAATAATAATAATAATAATAATAATAATAATAATAATAATAATAAAAGATGGAATCATACATCCAATTCAAAGGTATTCATAAAACGTCGTTCCCAAAGGAATGACAAGTTCGATTGACAGAGTACCATGGTCTTCCACTGTCTTGGGTTAGAGACTGAAGGTACACTAGGGCACATCATGCTATCTTGTTTCTCTTCCTCCTACGAATTTGCAACTTTTATCCTCTTGTTACAATAAAGTTTTTATAATCTATTTCAATGTTATAATATTGTTCTTAAACTTCTCTTCTAATTTTTCCCTATTTCCTTTTCTCACTGGGCTTTTTCCCTATTGGAGCCCTTGGGCTTATAGCATCCTGCTTTTCCAAACAGGGTTGTAGCTTGGCAAGTAATAATAATAATAATAATAATAATAATAATAATAATAATAATAATAATAATAATAATAATAATAATAATAATAATATTAAAGAGGCACATTTGTATTAATTCATGTATAGAACAAACTCATAGCGGCATTTTCAGAAAGCATTAGCAACACTTTTTTTTTTTTTTTTTATGAAAAATGGTAGTTCTTAGTGATTCCAAATGCAAAAATGTTGATAGTGAAGCAAGGATTTTTCTATTTTCAAAGAAAGTTGTAACCTTTATAACAAAATAAGGTCATTTTTTCCTTAAGTGTTTAAACAGGCCTTGGTCTCATCCTTGAAACTAACTGATACAAGTAGTTCAGGTGCTAAGCTCATTTTAATGTAATACAAAATCTAAAATGGGTTACATGATAAGTGATAGCAAAATGATTTCACGAATACACACACATATATAAATATATATATATATATATATATATATATATATATATATATATATATATATATATATGTATATATATATATATATATATATATATATATATATATATATATATATATAGCTATATATATGTAGCTATATGTATATATATATATAGCTATATATATATATACATATATATATATATATATATATATATATATATATATATATATATATATATAGCTATATATATGTAGCTATATATATATATATATATATATATATATATATATATAGCTATATATATGTAGCTATATATATATATATATATATATATATATATATATATATATATATATAGCTATATATATATATATATATATATATATATATATATATATATATATATAGGTATATAGTTATGTATGTATATATATATATATATATATATATATATATATATATATATATATATGTATATATATATGTATATATATATATATATATATATATATATATATATATATATATATATATATATATATATATAGGTATATAGTTATGTATGTGTATATATATATATATATATATATATATATATATATATATATATATATATACACACACATAGGTATATAGGTATGTATATACAGTATATACACACATTTATATATATACACACACACATATATATATATATATATATATATATATATATATATATATATATATATATATATATATATATATGTGTGTGTGTGTGTGTGTGTGTGTAAAGTGTTTGGATACAAGATTTAAAACAATACTGCCTTATCTTGGATAGAAGAAAATCGATAAGCTTAGAACCTCCAACTGCAATTTCTGTTCTGAGAATACAGGCATGAAAAGAGAAATTATCTGATTGCCAAACAAGACTTTATCGCATAGTTCCCCTCGAGTTTTTATCATTAAAAGAAGATATTTTTAACGTGGCAAGAAAATAAGAATGCCAATGATCCTGCAACCGGGCAATGAATGGCGGGAGGTCTAATTATACTCAATAAGGTGGAACATTATTGCCACCACAAGGCGTTAGAGGTCCAGTTGATGGCGTGGTGGCATTCTCTTGACCTCAAAAGCATTCCAAAATGGTTGCAGTCTTTCGACCTAAAAGCGTTTAGAATGAAGTCTTGCTTGAGGTGAGGTTAACGGTAAAAACAGTGTTCACTATTGCCGGTTATTGTTAATGAAAACTGGTGTAGGTTTCTCGTGTTTACAAAAAGACTTCATTCATCTTTACTTCTACAGTACTTGACTTTGGTTTGAACTATTCAGAATATTATTATTTTATTTACCTTTCACGATATGGGGATGTAATTAACATTATCATGATGCATAATATCATTATTATCATAATAGTGATTACTGACACTTAACTACGTAAACTGAATGAAATTATCAGTCAAATAAAAAAAAAAATACAAAGAATCATGTATAAATACAAATGAAAAGACATTAACCACACTTCTTGGGACTTACCTTTGATAAAGGTTCATATTCGAATACAATCCAAAGAAAATCGATTACTTGTGAAATTAGCTTCCTTATCTCATAGTTAAATCGATGGAACTTAGGAAGTTTAAATTTTTTGCATATTTTTTAACTGGTTGTCGTTGGATTCGTTTAATTGGTCATTGGATTAGTATCATAATTCATCTAATCATGTGATAGTTTACTTTGCTATTTAGCTTTTTCTATGTTTCATAATCTATATTCTAAAGTTGATTTTTACCTCTCAGTTTCCCATTCCTTACTAGGTAGGTTTCCCTATTCAGATGCAGTGGCCTACAACATTCCCCCTTTCCAACTATGGTTACATCTCTGCTTGTAATAATAGCAATACTGTTTTTTATCAACAGCAAAAACATATTTATTAAGAATTAATATAGCTTTCCCCTTGAGAAAAAATTAGGAGGTGGTTCATAACCAAAGAAAAAACAAACTGTCAAAGTAAAATTACTTTGCCCATTTTCTTTAATTACCCTTCAGGAGGGAGAGCTTTTTTAATCCTAAAAAAGAACTAACGTGAATTAACTGGACATTTCCACGCAATCTAAACCATTTGAAAGCTTCTATAAAAAACATGGACAGAATGCGTGAATATAAACCAATTTCTTGAGCTACTTTTTAATGTTTGATTATTAACGAAGGGAGCAAGATTTTAAAACAAATCTTAACAAGCAAACCTTTCACAAACAACTCATTTCAGCTGACAAGAGCAAATACCAGTTAACATTAATTGCAGTCTGCTTCTTTTAATCTTTTTAAAATCTTGTGTACTTTAATATCAGCCCCCTTAAGTTCTAATTCTAGGAGTTCTAAAAATGTTTAGGAATTCTTGCAGTAATTGCACAACGCTGAGACAACAAATGTTAATTCCATTTTTTCTTCTTTCCTTTCTAATAAATATGTTTACCCGCAAATACAAACGCAATTACTTGAGAACAGAATAAACAGTTATTAGCATTGTCAGAAGTATAATGTTTTGGCATCCAGTCGCCAATTAGAGATATTGCCCGAAGACACACACGTCATAAACTGTCCCAATATCCAACAAAAGCTGAAAAAAAGAACAGCAACTCAGGTGGCACTCTTCCAGTTAACGATCAAGTCACACAGGACCGAGACCCCAAACATGTATTTGTACATGTGGGTCTCTGGCAGCTGCCACCATCCTTACACCTCCACCAGCAGGGTCTCATGAAGGGAGCTTTAATCTTTATTTGCCATTAAAGGTGTTCCTTTGGGGGTCCAAATATTTATGGCGGATGTACACGCAAAGGGTCGCCCTCTCTCCTTCTATTTGCTTTGTAATTAAATCATTAATTTCGCAATGTCTTGGAACAAGAAAAAAGGAAAGAAGGGGGTGGAGGGAGGCTGCAGCTATCAAGAAGCTTGGCCTTCTATAGCCAAGATTTTACTTTAAAAGACAGTGATTCTTTAGAGGCCATGGCTCAACCCATCGCGGAAACTGATACAAGTCATTATGATATAGCAGGATACTGCGTTAAATAAGTTTTCGAACTATTATATACAGATACATAAATGCATACATAGTGTGTGTGTATATATATATATATATATATATATATATATATATATATATATATATATACATAAAGAAAGAGAGAGAGAGAGAGAGAGAGAGAGAGAGAGAGAGAGAGAGAGAGAGAGAGAGAGAGAGAGAGAGAGAGAGAGAGAGCATAAAAATGTGCAAATATAAATAGCAAGCGTCAAGAGAATAAAGCAACTGTACGAAGAAAGAAAAAGAAAAAGAAACGACAAAATGTCAACAACATATAATGACTAATCAGCAGAAACATAGTTAAAGCCGATGTAAGAAAAATCAATATATAATTATTTTACAGATGAAAAAATATAAAAGTTTCTTTTTAACGAATAAACTGAACTCCATAATATGCGAAATAGTCTTAAAAGAGGATTACGCGCAAGGGATTCGAATTCCTCGAAGGAATCTATTATCCTTTTACCAGCAGGTAATAGCTAATAATTCTCTCGTGTTTTTAATAATTAACGTCAGAAATAGCACTTTAAAGTTTTATCTCAGGTTTAACTTTATCGACAGGAGACTCGAAGGTGAAAAGAATGCAAATCTTCCAAACTTTAACTTTTAGAAAGTTATTAAAAGCTTCATGTCTCATTTTTACAAATTCTATTATGATTATCTGCTTTCTTTTTCAAGAAAAATTCGTGTAATTAAACTAATTGCATTTCCTCTCATTTTCATGGATTGTGAAGACTTTACTTACTAACAATAAAATAGTAAACTTTAAAATAGGCTGACCTAGAAAAAAATGGATAGGGACAAGAAACCACTCGACTGGAGCGAGTTATAAATCCCAATTTGAAATACGGAAAATATGAGAAGGAAGAAATTCAAAAGAAATCATAAAAAAGGGTTACTTATACCTTGAGTCTTGTGGATGAAATAAATGTTTATACCTTGGGTTTTATGAAGGATATAGATTTTCATCCCTTGGATCTTGGATATCAAATAGGATTTTATACCTTAGGGTTTGTGAATGAAATGGGTTTTTATAACTTGGGTCTTATGGATAAAATGGAGTATTATATCTTGTTTAATGTTGATGAAATAGGTTTTTCTACCTTGCGTCGTATGTATGAAATGTGTTTCACAATGCAACCACATTGTTAGAAAAAACGGTAATTTTAATCGGAACTTCTATGTAAAAATAAACGGTTCTCAACCGTATTTCAGTAGAATAAAGGTGACCGTAATTTTAACCTACTTTGTTATTATCTTTACTGGTTAGTGACCGTACTATCACTCTTTTACGTCAATATATCGTTTTTAAAACGGTAAAAATCCTGGAATGAATGTTGCCAGACATTTACCGTTGTTTTAATGCAAATTTTTAACAGTGCACATTTAATTTTCAGTCACCTTGTACTTCTAGATTCCTTACTTTTCACATAAAAGTCATGAACCATTCATCGAAGGAGAAAGAATCCTTGCTGCCATAAGGACACCTTCCCTAACAATTTCCGTTATATATATATATAAAAAAAAAATCCTCCCCTGTTTTAGAAACGGTAAGATTAGTCAGTCGAAATCATAGCAACACTAATATATAAGAAATCATGTTGACAAAGGACAGCGAAGTTAATAAAACTAACCATTTTCAGTTTCACTGCATTAAATATCCCTCTGTTAAAAAGCAAGGAAAGACAGTTTATTGGACAACGTAGTTAATAAAGTTAATTATCTTATTTCCTACACGCTCGCGCTTAATAAATTTGGAATGCAAGTTTATCAGAAAAGATTATATCTCTTGCCGGACTTTTTCTCGAGTTTACAGCTTCTCTCGTAAGTATATATATACATATATATATATATATATATATATATATATATATATATATATATATATATATATATATATATATATATATTATATATATATATATAAATATATATACATACATATATATTATATATATATATATATATATATATATATATATATATATATATATATATATATATATATATATATATATATATATATATATGCATATATTAGCCCTAATAAAATATATGTATTTAAGAGAAAGAAACGTTCCTGTCTGCTTTCAAACCCTGTAATGAAGGATACCTATTTTAACATTATTGATAAATATTATTTTTTTAACCCAATGTTTAAACTTACACTTTAATCTCTTAAAATAACACATGAATTAATAATAACAAAATTTAAGTATGTCAATATCCTTTTCTTATCTTCATTAGCCTTCTCAAGATCTCAAAAATTAGGCATGATAAATAGTTTACTAATTATGAAAACAACTTGGAAATATCCGTGTAGAACTCTAAAGCAAGTAATATGCATTGACCTGTCTGTTAACTCAACCATTTGATGCTTAATGAGGTTTCAATTACGCAAAATAAACACAAATCCCTTTAATCAATTAATAAACGGTGGAAAAGTATTTCAAAGGATTCATAGCAAATATATTTACTAGATATGTACCTCAGCTGAATTGGTTGCTTATTTCTAGTTTAGGGAGACGTTAATCTTTTTCTTAATGGATGATATAACAGAAAAGGTATGAGACATAATTTACAAATGTTGTTATTTTCCATATGCTTTAAGATAAATATGCTCCGAAAATGACAATGAATTAGTAAAATTTCAGAGCATATGATTTATAAAGAAAGAATCCAATCCTACAATAATAAAATTAATAAAGAGTATAAAAAATATAGAATAAAACTGCACAAAACACGCAGAAGTAAGACAAAATCTAGTCTCCAAAACTCAATTGGAATAAAGTTGAAATAAGAGAAAGCTAGTTTCACGTAAAAAAAAAAATACATGGTACAAAGACGTTGGGTGTTCAAATAATTTCCAAAATTTTCATTAAACATGAATATCAATTTTGAGAGAAGATGACCTTCATCAGCTTTCAAT